>NW_017256169.1:1166781-1268704 GCF_001594055.1 Mycetomoellerius zeteki
TTCAGCTGATGATCGAAGAACAGAGCGCGGAGCAGGAGCGACTGTTGCTGAGCGTTCTGCCGGAACACGTCGCGGTCAAGATGCGGCAGGACCTCGGCGCGTCTCTCGACACGCAGTTCAAGAAAATCTACATGTCTAGGCACGAAAACGTGTCGATACTTTATGCTGACATAGTCGGCTTCACCGCGATCTCGTCGACCTACAGCGCCAGCGAGCTGGTCAAGATACTCAACGAGCTCTTCGCGCGATTCGATCAGCTCAGTGAACGGTACATATTTTTAAAGTTTTCACTTTAATTCTCCAGAGCTGATGTAGATCTGTCGACCCCTCTGGAATTGGTGGTGTCTCACGTTGGACTCACTCACGCGAAAAGAAAGATTTCGAAAAAATTTAAAATTTTGCTGAATACAAATCTGAAAATAATTTTGTTGGACCATCAAAATAATTATGTCGGAAATTAAAAAGTAATAAGTAATGTTACAAAAAATTTTGATATTCCGATAGCAACCAAAGTTTGAGTTTTCAATAAAATTATTTTGATGATTCAACAAAATTATTTTCAAATATATATCTAGCGAAATTTTAGATTTTTCAGTAAAATCTTTCCGTGTAATTACATTTTCTACTCTATATTATATCTGCAAATTTGAATTATTGTTATTAAATAACCTTAATATTTATTTTTTTAAATAAAAATTATTTTTATGTAATGCCATTTTGGTCCCTCGAAATTAATTAGTGAAATTATTTAGCTCTTAATTAAATTGTATTAAGTAGGTTTCACAGACCCAGTGTCACACAGTAACCGTGTTATAGATTTTAGCGTCAGTTCCGGAAGATTAATAAATACATTAACATTGCTATCTGCTTAATGCAGCTTTTACATTAAGGCAGAGAAGAATTTTTAATACTAGTAAATTTAACAGTTACATTTTTCTCATTACATTAGCGCGTTTTTACGTTCGCTCTATTCGATTTTACAAATGAAGAATAATACGCACAAGAGAAACGCTGCAGTTCTGGCAGATCGATATCGTAAATATCTCTGATTTGAACGGTTCAATTCGACTAATATAATTAATACTGTAATTATTTGAACAATTAAGTTAATTGAGATTATTGGTGAATTTAGAATAGTCGAATATTTAAAAAAGATTAAATATCTGTCATCTGCAATAGCGAGTTATTTTTGTCTCTATTCGTTATATGAATGTTAAGTGAGACCTCGCGTGTTATCGAATGCTAATCGTAAAACGGTACGGCAAAAGTGGTAGAATTCCGTAACTTGCGCGTTCCATTTTCGCTGGCGATAATGAAAATTGTATGATCGGTTCGACGACGAAATTGATTCCATGAAAGTGAGTTCCCTGTCGATTTTGTCTTCGACTACTTTGACTTCGTGCATTCTGCCGCAGGGGGAGGTCCTTCGAGGACACCAGCAATCAATATCCCCGGGGACCAGGGGTTTTCTATCACTGCCAAATGTACTTTGCAGCTTACGTGATCATCATCTGTCGTCGCATAATATTTTATTTATAGTCATGGATATATATATATATTCTTTTTCGTACACACACAACAAGACAAATCAGTATAGGAATTTCCTTCCGATCAAATAAAACTAGATGTAGAGAGTTATGCGATATGTATGAAATCTTATTCATAGATACGAGCAAATGCGCATCAAGATCTTAGGGGATTGTTATTACTGCATAAGTGGCGCACCTGTCGAAAGGCCAGACCATGCGGTCCTCTGCGTGTATATGGGGCTGTCCATGGTGGAGGCGATTAAATATGTTCAACAAACGACGAACAGCCCCGTCGACATGAGGGTGGGCATTCACACGGGTGCGGTACTCGCCGGGGTTCTCGGACAGAGACAGTGGCAGTTCGACGTCTACAGCAAGGATGTCGAGCTGGCGAACAAGATGGAGAGCAGCGGTAGGGCGGGGTAAGAAAAGCTTCTTATATGTAAGACCGTTTAATTTGGGAACTAATTGCAATCGAATTAAAAAAGTCTAGTTAATGCTAAGTATATTCCGTTTTATCTTAACTTTTCAATTACTAATATGACAAGAAATATTATTTTATCCGATATTAACGTGATTGAGCGAAAGGATAATGCGATATTCTACATGGAAAGAACGATTTTGCCGAGATATTAAAAAATTTAGTTAGATACAGATCTAAAAATAACTTTGTTGAACTAATATATATAAAGAGGATAAAGGTATAAAGGTAATTATACAAATTTTCTGCAGAATTAACGTACACACTGAAAAAAATACTAAATTTTAATAAATATTTGTTTGAATAGTTCTAAGTAAATATTTATTAGATATAAACATATATTTATTTGATACAAAAATCATTAATGATTTAACTATCATTTGATTTAATTTGATTTATCATTTTTTTATTGACTAAGTTTATTTACTGTAAATAAATTTTTACTTACAATTAGTACTATTCAAAGAAATATGTTTTAAGATTTAGTTAATTTTTTTCAGTGCATATTGTTAGTAAATTACTTTATAGTTATTGCAACTAAAAGATTTAATTCAATTATGTCTATAATATAATAGTATATATAATAGTATTACTACTAAAATTATGTCTTTTTTTGAATGTATTAAGATGATGAATGTATTAAGATTATGAGAATGTATCAAATTAGTTATTAGAGTGTATTAAAATAATTATGTAGGATGTTGAAGCATAACGAACAATGTTGCAATAAGTTTTGAGATTTTAAGTAATCAGCTTGAGCGTTCTAATTAATTATTTTGATGGTTTAGGCTGCGGTCCACTTGACGCTACAAACGTTTCGAAGCGTTTGAGCGACCAATTAGAACAAAGAATTTTACGAATTGATTAATCAAAGAATGCTTCGAAGCGTTTGTAGCGTCAAGTGGACCGCAGCCTTAATGAAATTATTTTCAAATCTGCAACTAGCTGAATATTTGAATACTTTAGTAAAAAGAACTCTTTCCGTGTATTTATTCGTTGAAAAAAATCTGTGCCGAGAAGAAAAAAATTTATGCCGAGTGCATAAATAAACAAATGCTTTAAGGAGGGTACACATCTCGAATTCGACGCTGAGTTTCCTAAATGGGGAATTCGAGGTAGAGCCGGCGTACGGGGAAGATCGGGAAGAGGCACTCCAAAAAGCTGGCCTCGTCACTTACTTCATCGTAAGAGCCTTGAAGCCATTTAAGCCAGCGGTGACGAAAAGCCTCGCGTCACTGGCGGACGCGGAAAACTCGCAAAGAATAATAGAGAATGTGCAAGACAAAGTGGACAATATTCGAGAGGATTCCGAGGAATTTCAACAACGTCTGAGGAAGAAACTTGACAGCAGAGGTAAAAATGAAAAAGTCAGACATTTTAAGTTGGAGTTGGGGAACGTTAAACTCAGCAAAATTAAATTCGAAGAGATTGGGAGTGGGTCGTTGTTTTATTTCGATTCGGTAAGCGGCTTAAAAATCCGCGCATGCGTTTGCAAAATATTACTCTCATCGTTGCGAATTGTTGACACAGGCACTGATTATAATCGACGCTCAAGCGAGAGCGTGTCACTATATTGATTAACATTCAATTACATAACAAATATCATTAAAATTGCGAAAATAATCGTTTCTTTAGATAAATTCCGTCTAAATATTTTTAAATACATTCAAGAACTATCGACGAAGACCGACAATTTGTTTTACACTTGAAACAATTTCTCGTTCCAGGAATCTTTAAATTCATTAAAATCAGATTTTTTAATGCTTGTTTGCAAATTTAAAAGGAAGAATTTTTGAATAATATGCATTTAAAATTTTATAAATTTTGATATTTTCCGACTTTACTGATTGATAAAATTTCACTATTTTAATGTTAAGTTTTGTGTTAAATTCTTATGTTAAATCGATTTAATAGGGTGTTTTATAGTATTTTTTGCGCTCATAGTATTTCGGACGCGTTTGCGAGGAGAATAATTTCTTTATTTATCTCTTCTGCTTAGAAATAAATAAATGATTTATAAGGAGTAGCTTTTGAATTTAACTCTGAATTTAACTTTGAATTTAATCTAATGATTTTTTACTTTTTATAAAAAACTTAAAACATTTTTATTTTATTCATTTTAATTAAAAAAAAGACTTTATACACGCGAGCTGTTGTTAGAAAAATATATAAATTTTTAAAAAAAGATATCGATTACAAAAAATTGAAGCCCATAAGATAAATTCTAACCCCATTTTCGGAATCAGCATCAGAAAACACATAAGAATCAGCCAAAATTATTCAAATTAACAAAATAAGATGTGTAATAATAATCCGATGTCAATCGATGGACATCCGGTTTATTAACGACTCAATCTTAATGTGACGTCAGCGTACGAACACTTGTAGGTGGTGGAACTGACCTGAAAGGTCACGCCTCTTGGTTGACACTACGGTTCAAAGATCCGAACGTGGAGACGGCGTTTCACAGCGTCGAGGAGGCCTTCTCGCCCCTGTCGCTTCTTGGCGGGCCCCTGGTCACGATGTGCGCAGCCCCGGTCTGGAAGATGCAACCCTGGGGACCGTTCACGTGGGGTGGCGCCGGGGTCGTAACTCTTTTCGGCATCGTGCTGGCCGGAGCTACTTGCCTGGGCAGCGCGGTTAGGGCGGCGTGGTTCAGGAGTACCCTCGCGCTTCTGATGATATTCTCCCTCATAATCTTTCTGCTGTTAGATATGGTACGAATTTGAACAACTATTTTCGCTCAATACTTGTTGCTGCAGCTCGACCGCTCGCACGGTTGAATTTTCTCTCTCTCTTTCTTATAATTCGCTTATCTTATAGAAATCCTAAATTAATTTTTTTTACAGAAATTCAGAACTCATTTTTCAGCAAAAATTTAATGAACGGCATTTGTTATATAATTTTCAACATTAAAATAGATCTACTCTGGTGAAAAAAAGATCGGAGAAGAATCGAATACAAAAGAAGAGTGATGTAGAAATGTAAACAAAATTTCTACATGGAAAGAATGTAATAATTATTTTTGTCGAAGTATTATAGTATGTTTAGCAAAATTGTTCTTTCCGTATATTTAAAATAATAAAACTTAAGAGAAGCGTCTCTTAAAACGCTTCTATTTTCCCTATTCTAATTTGCACTCTTCGATTTTTATTTTCGCTAGGGTATTATCATTCATACTTTTAATACTTCAAAGCGTTTAAATTTTTTATACAAATTTTTTGATACAAATTTTTGATTAAAATATTAAGTTTTTGACAAAAACTTATTGCGAATTTTCAGTTGGATGTACTATAGTGTATATTAAAGATTAAAGCCTTATTTGTACACTGATTTAATTTCTATAAAAGTAAAATGCACAATTTATATGATGGTTAATGTGCACCAGTGCGCACTGAGTGCATCCAATCGAATTTGCTATTAGTCTCTCTAAACTCCTACAGCAACAATGCTGCAAATTTTATGCTGTATGGGAAGTAGGCAAATAATATTAGCTGTACATTATTTTTATATTTGTTTTGCGTAGGCTAACTGCGCGATTATCGACGACATCGAGCCACTGAAAAACACTACACTAAAGTGGAGTCTGCGATGTCCGTACCCTTCTTATTACTCATACGTCGGCGTCCTTGCGCTGGTCGCTATCTCGATGCCGACATATCTCTGTTACCTGTCCAAGGCGTGCCTGATGTACATTCTTGCCGGCGCGCAGTCCTGCATCAATGTCTTGTTTCTCTCATCGAGCCTCGACAGGGAGGAAATGGCGTGTTATCAGAACACCGACTTTCCACTGAAATATTCGCTAACGGCCACTTTGTTCACTATCGCGACCGCGTTAGTCATCGTGGCGAGATACGTAAGTACAAAATGTTTTACTTAGAAAGATTTTAAATTGTTATCGTCGAAACTTATTCCATCTCATTAGCAATTTGTTATTGTAAAAAATGTTGACTTTGACAATGGTCGATTGTCGCAAGGTTTAACGGGAAAATATTGTACATTGGCCGCATTACGTGCCGATCGATCTACGGTGTGTTGCAGCACGCGAGAATGGAACGACTAGTGAAAATGATTCTTTCCTTCAAGGTCGACATGTCGATAAAAGAACAATCAATTCTCATGGTCTGTAAAACCGCGCCGACAATTGCCTCGACGATCCATTCTGTGTCACGTTAAATCAGATATCAAGTGTGATATCGTAAATTCAGACTATTATTCGTACGTTACATTTTTATAAATTATGTACTCTAGTTTTAATATTCCGAATTAAATTACTTTGGTTTCGTTACTGAAATCATACTCCATTTCGTGTACTGGAAAATGAGTCGAACGCGCTGTTATAATTTGCCCGAAATAATCCGACAATCGGTATTTGAGCGTAAAATAGAAACATAACCCATTTATGGATAGTTATGATGACGGCTTCAATCGAGAAATTGGACCTCGAGTAATTCACGATTTTTGAGTGGGCTTTTTACGGTGCGTTGAATGACACTTTATCCGCCCAGCATCCTCTATCTGCCATCGAAAACGCCGAATGAGAAAAAAAAAAGCGAAAGCAATTTCGCAGAATTTTCGTCCTAACAAAACATTTCCTTTTCAGTATCGTCACAGAAATATAATTCGCGCGCGGATTTAGAACGCGAGAAAATTCCGTAAACGAATTCGATTGAAAATTACGTTATTTTGCTATACGGAAAGAACGGTTTTGCTGATATATCTACAAATTTAGGATCTGAAAATAATTTTGTTGAACTATTAAAATAATTATGCAAGATGTTCAAATTGATTGCTAGAATGTCAGAATTTTTTGTAACATTGCTCATCATATTTGAGTTTCCCATATAAATATTTTTATGATCTAACAAAATTATTTTTAGATTTGCATGTACCTAAATTTTTTAATGCTTTAACAAAATTGTTCTTTCCGTTCTCAGAGAAATGTTGCTATGATTTTAAATATTACAGTTAAAATATATCATTTCTTTTTGTATTTTGTAAGAAATTGTCTGTCGTATGTAGAATTTATAACAGCAATATTCTAACAATATGGAATAAAATATAGATCTCATAACTAAATCAGAACTGAATGAATCATAGCCATTTTTATATTCTATTATATTTGACTGAACGTCACAGAGAGTGACTAGTCTTGCTAAATTTGACAAATGATTCAGATATATCTGTCTCTGCTATCTATTGATTACAAACATATGCGATGTTCTAGTGTGTGCTAGTCGTTTATCCATTTTAGCTAATTTTTCGTATCTGAATATAATTTTCAATATATATACATTACTCAACAAAAAATAGAGAACACTTTCGAACACGCTCAAAATTGCAATATTCAGACCATAACTCGGTGAAAAATCGTCGCAGAAAATAAATCGAAAAAGCATTTTAAAGGCTGAAATCTCTACTTTTCAAATCGGTAATCGATATTTCAATTTGATCGATCCTTCATGGAGCTACGCGGATACCCGTCAAATTTGAAAATTTTGATCAAATTTTACAAAGGTCTGTGGCGTATATTAAAAATTGCACAATAATGCGGTTCACAGCATTCAAAAGAGTGAATCTTTACCTTCAATTTGTTTTTTTATTGATCGTTCTACGATTTTTTTTCACCGAGTTATTGAACATTAAAGCAAAAATGACATTTTTACTTCACGATGATTTTTAATGGAGTTACGAGCAATAAAGTCAGAATGTTCCTTTTTACTTAATCCGCGAATAACTTAGGAACAAAAAAGCATAGGAACATTTTTATAAAATGATTTTGTAAGGAAAGCTTGAAGCTTTCACGATAGGTAGTCGAAAATTTGCTCAAATTTTTTTGGGCACGCTACATACCATATATAATTGTAAGATTATTTCTTGAGTTGCGCGTATAGTTATGCATACGAAAAGAGTTGTTTTGTTAAAGTATCCAAAAATTTAGCTACAATAAAATTATTTTCAGATCTGTATCTACCTAAATTTTTTAATACTTCGGCAAAAACATTCTTTTTATATAATTATACTGTTTTATGAAGTTTTATTGAAGTATCTAACAATTTTGCTAGATACAAAAAATAATTTTGTTGAACTATTAAAGTAATTATATAAAACATTTAAGCGTTGATGACAATCTGCAAAAAGTTTTAATATTCTAGTAACCAGTTTGAGGCATCCTACATAACTGTTTTAATAGTCCAAACGAAATTATTTTCAGATTTACTTAAATTTTTAGACGTTTCGATAAAATTATTCTTTCCGTATATACGATATTCCGTATATCTCGTACATATAGCTATTTCGTAATATTAATTAAAATGTAAATTAATGCGTTAATGTAAAAATTAATGTAAAAATGCAGACTAATTAGAAGTTTAATTGCGATCAAAAGTTTTGTGTTTCACTCGCTTTATTCAGTGGTGCGAAAAATTTAAATGGCAAACTTGTTAACGAAGATGTGAATGTTATGTGCAGGCCGAGAAGGCGCGAAGGATGCTGTATCTGCGAGGACGAGAAGTAATCGCGCAAAGGGAACGGGCAGCGGACATGAAACGAAGAAATGGAGCACTAATATACAACATCTTGCCACCTCACGTAGCTGTGTATTTCCTATCACATGCGAGGCATCACGACGATCTTTACAGCCAGAGCTACGCCGAAGTAGGTGTACTATTTGCCAGTATGCCAAACTTCGCGGACTTCTACAGCGAGGAGAGCATCAACAATCAAGGCCTCGAGTGCCTCAGGTTCCTTAATGAGGTCATCTCCGACTTTGACGCCGTAAGTTTCTCGTTGCTCATCTTACTTCCGTGAAGCTTCCCCATTATACTCGGTAAACAAACTACCCGCAGTATGACGATAAATTGGCAGCAGATTTGCTCAGATTACAACAGATCCGGTATCATCTCTATCATTTGTATTAAACTCGTGTTTTGCTAGCACAGCCTGCCGATATAATCCGATGGCAAATTGTCGACGGAAACTGAATAGAATCTGTCACTTCATAAATATATAAATGGAATACACCATTTAATCTTTCAGAGCGGACGTTAAAACCTGTAACATGTATGTAGTAAATTTGATTGGATGCACTCATTACGAACTAGTGCACATTAAAGTCATTACACATAAATTACAGACATAAAAATATGTGTTTAATATAAATACACTAAGAGAGAAAGATACTTAAAAATTTATTTGTGAGAAATATATTTCATTGAAATAAATCTTTATTTAAGTATGGCGAAATAAAATTTTATTCCTAGCAAATAAGCTATCTATCTTTTTTTACAATTAATGAGATATATTTAACAAAAGTGTGTCTTTGTTATCACAATTAAATTTTTTCATATCTAATAAATATCGAAGAAAACATCGTAATATTTAATTCGCAATATTTGACATTTTCCTCTCAGTGTATAAAAACAGATTAAATCATGAAATGTTCAATACATTTTAGTATGCCGTTGTAAAATCTATATTTTATAATTTAAAATATTTGGATTTTACTTTTATTACAGATTAAATCAGTGCCCAGCAAACGAAATTATTGAAAAATATTGAAAGTTATTTATTGAAGCGATGTCGAATCAAGTTTTTAGATTTTTTAATCCGTTTTCTATTTGTAATCCGGCTTGAATCAATAATTATGGATTGGTTATTTGCCTTCTGTATTTTACCCAATGTGCATTATAGAAATAAAACATGCGATCAATCCGGTTGAATCCGTAATTATAGATACGTATTAGTTATTTACTTTTGGTATCATACACAATGCACAACGTAATGAATGTACGATTAATTCGTTCAAATTGCAATATTGCGGATCCACGGCGACAGGGTGATTCAGAGATGTCTAGATTTATTATGTCTAGATTTATTATGTCTAGATTTCTTATGTCTAGATTTCTAAACATGATAACCCTGGCCACGACAGTGCAGGTTATATCCGGAAGTCATCCTGTCACCGTAGATCCGTAATGTTGTACACTTTGTAGTATACAGTACTAGGGTCATTCGGGAAGCAATGATTCATATATCTGTGATCATCTCGATGCGTACTTTCCAATTTTATATCACTTGCTAGGATCACGGACGACATATTTTCATTTCAGAATCTATAGAATCCACTAGAGTCAACATTATATTGTATTTATCTAGATGTATATAGCAACGGATTCAGTACGTTCAGTATCTACAAAATTCAATATCTTTTTCACGAATAATGCAAATTCGAAAACTTGATTTATACACGGATTTATTCAATCCAATCCGATTTCATTTGCTGGATGTACAACAGCTTTAATATACACTAGTGCGCACTAGCGAGTGCAACCGAATTCGCTAATAGCTACTGACGTTACGTCTTTGAGATCCATTTAACTTATGTTAATTACAAAGTACTAATTAATTTAAAAAAAAAATGACGTAACTTGTAAAAAAAAGAATAAATATTAAATATATTTTTATAAAAATAATCCAAATTTGACGTAATATAAAGAAAATTGATTTTAGAATTAAATAAATCTAATAAATCTATTGGGCGATTTTGACGTAGAGTGTAACACGGTTGCTTCCTATGCCGAAAATGTAGGATTCGTTCATCCAGAACATAAAAATTTGGTTTGATTGAAATCTCTCGAAGGTAATGGCAAACCACTGAGATTATATTTGTCACCGCCATTCGGAGCCGGCGTTAAAAACTGTAGATTCCATGTATCAATATATATCGGTTCCCCAGGTTGGGGGTTGAACAGACTAACAATCTAAAATTCTGGAAAAATCATTATTTCAAAACCTCATCTCCAGAAGAGGCCCGGGTCCGATTTGGACTATAGCACTATTGAATGGAATGATTACATATATCGGCAGATTCTAATTAATCTCTTTAAAAAACATTCTGATTATATTCTGTTAATAGATTCCGTTATATTTCTGCAGATATTTTATTGAGAAAATTTATAGTAGACACTTTCAAAATTTGCTTTCGACAGATTTGACATGTAGCAGTTTATACCTTCTTCTATATTTCTTTCGTTATATTTCTGTATAACTCATTTTATTCTGCCTGGTTAGATCCTCGATCAGAAGAAATTCCATAGTATCATCAAAATCAAGACGATAGGATCGACCTACATGGCCGCTTCGGGAATATCCGAAGTGCAATCGGTGCAGTCGGAGGATGCTCCCCGATGGGGCCACCTCGTCACTCTTGTGGAGTTCGCTCTGGAGCTTAAGAAAGCCCTGTCAAGCATCAACGAGCAGAGTTTTAATCACTTTGTTTTGAAAATGGGCATTAATCAAGGACCGGTAACTGCTGGCGTCATCGGGGCGCGGAAACCTCACTACGATATTTGGGGCAACACCGTCAATGTCGCGTCAAGGATGGAGAGTACGGGGAAAGTCGGCTGCTTTCAGGTATCGATCAGAAAGATGTATTAACAACCGCTTCTAAATATTTTAGTGCATTCCTTTCACTGAAAAAAAAATGTACTAAATTTTATTAAATTTTATTTAGCAAATATTTGTTTTTCGCAAATAAATGTTATAGTAGTACTATTTAAACAATTATTTATTAAAATTTATTAATTTTTCTCAGTGTAGTTGTCTTCTTTATAGTTGCCCTATCACTATATACTTTTTTTTATTAAATTTAGATAATCGTATTAAGTACAAATAAATTTAGATAAAAAACTTATCTTAAGTTAAAAAAAATAATAATTTGTAGGTCACCGACGAAACACGAAAGATACTGGAGCCGTTCGGTTTCGGCTTTGAGCAACGAGGTCTCGTCTTCGTTAAGGGCAAGGGTCAGCTCTTAACGCACTATCTTGTCTCCAAGGATGGCGTCTTTCTCGATCTTGACAGCGATCTCCCTGTTGAACCTACCCACCCGATAATCTATCAATAATGTACTTCAAAGGCTCTAACTCGAACGAGAAACAATCTTTCACCGGGGTTATAAATCCGATTGTTCGAAAAGAACACGTTACGATTTATCTCGGTAGGTATCGGGCTGGACGTTCAGAGGAAACTGAACGTCCAACTTGATAGCTTCCGGGAGCTGATGAATTACGAATCGTAAATTAGACGACGTCTTTGTACACCGAACGGATTTTTTCTCAAGAACGTTCGGCAAGCTAAATGTGTATTGTTGTAGAGAATTCTCTAAATGTTAGCCTCCGTGTCTCAAAAGAGAGAAATGGCACGCGGAAGGAAGGACAAGAAGGGATTGGAGAGGGGCGGAATCGTTCGCGATTATCCGCAAGTATCATCACACGTCGCCATATCATCATCCATCATCCGTCATTGATTATCGCGATGGGGGAAGTTTGCACACAGCTGCCGCCGACTTCATTGTCACACGTTCGCACGCGCACACGCACGCACGCACGCACGTACGCACGTATGCACACACAGGGGCGTGCGCACGTGTTTTACGAACGGCGAGGGTGCGTTGAACTCGTACAGGGTATATTCGAAATAAAAAAAACAAGTAATAGATTTAGAAAACACGCAGGTTTGAAAACGCAAGTGAAATGATATTTTGATGTCGCCGTGTAAATAGCAATAGATCTGTATAGGGAGGAAAACACAGATGTAATATCGTAAACAGAAGTGTAATATAGTAACACACACACACACACACACACAGATGGAACGCTGCAGCCGTTTCGAGAGAATCTGAATAATGTAGTGGTAATTCACTTCGTGTGTGGTATTAATAGCGAATTTGGTCACTTGCATTACATTAGATTCGTGTATACTAAAAGCTGCTGTATACAAATATTTTGTATTTATGTTATATAAGAAACGTTTTGTAATTATATTAAAACCGATCTGTTAAATCCTTGTTAAGATATTGAGTTAAATTTTTTACATACACCAAGTTTTAACATAATGTGGTTGTGTTATTTGAATATTTTGTATTAAAATACTCAACATTCTTGATGTCAAAATGACAGGATTTATGAATAAATAAACAAATAACAAAAATATATTTTAAATTCAAAGATAAATGAATAAAATACATATTAATTTAACATATCATAAATGTAAACTTTATAGAAAAAGTATACTTTCAACGGTTTGCTTACAAATTGCAGTGTGTTACATTTTTTATATAAATTTTTTTATATAATGTTTGTATTATTCTAACATATTTATCTTGTATTAAATTAACACAAATTTTCTGACATGAAATTAGTAAAATTAAATATAAAAACATATAAATATTTTAAATGATTAAATACCCAATAATAACATCGACATCTGTTATTTAACAGAACATATATTACTTCATTGTCAAAATTGATTATATTATATCATTCACTTTACATAAAGCAGCTTTTAATGTGTACTAATACAGTGTAGTACGAGCGATCGAATTCATCATTATATTCTAGGGCTAAACTTCTTTCTCCAAGACGTGCATTGATCAGACGCGAAAGTTGCGAGAAACAATTTCTGAATCCTGTCGTGAATTTGGTATCCCATTGCGGTAACAGAACTTTTTTTGGTACGAGCAATAATAAAGAATTGTCATTCATAGCTCGAAATAGTTCAGTTTCCGCGTCTGATCTACACGCAACTCGAAATGAAACTTTCGAGCTACGATTTCGTCGCCGACATACGAGCAGGGCTGGGCATGTATTTAAAATACTTTTATTTGAAAAACCGTATTGGTAAGACAAATATATTTTGTATTTTGTGTTTATTCAGAGTACATGAAAATATTTTGTATTTTGTATTTCATGGAAGCATATAAAAGTATTTTGTATTTTGTATTTCGATATTAATAACGAAAGATTGAAAGTATTTTGTATTTTGTATTTCAAATACTAACATTGACAATAAACTTTATTATTTCAATTATAAAGTACAAAAATCTTTCAACCTTTCGATCTTAAATACAAAAATACGTGATACTTTTATGTGATCCGCTGAAATAAAAAATACAAAATACGCTTGTATTGTAAATAGTGCGTTTTAAATAAAAGTATTTCAAGTACATACCCAGCCCTGCATACGAGGAGATGAAGAGAGTCTTCAGAAAGCGGACGAGAAAGATGTTGGCAGAGGCACGAAGTTATCTGTTCTCGCGTCACCATTTCCGGTTCTCAGTGACGTTTCATACATGGCATAATTTTATTATCATTTATTCCATCAACGATCTAAGCGCGGGCGACATCTTTTTAGGAGTATTAGAGAACTGTATTCTCTCCCGGATATACACGTCATCTGTAGAGAGCACACGAGATTTACGTACATTGGAGACAGTATATATATCTATTATACTACGTCTATATAACGGCGGTACTTGACAAAAAATGAAAATATAAGAGTACTAGGAAACTATAAATGTGCGCGGTATAAAAACGCAAGAAAAAAAAACGAACATCGCCGATACGGTAGCAATTTATTTTTCTACAGTCGCCGAGAGTTTATCACAGACCAAGATGACTCGGTGCGTAACGCATACACGAGGAAATTTTCTACTGACTCTTTCGTTACGTACGACGGCATAAATTTCATCACAAAAGAGAAAACGTCTCTCCTCGCGCGTAAGAGAGTAACTTGTACTCCACTCGCTCTTCGATGAGATTCACGTGATAATTCGAGTAAGCTACAACGTAATTCGCGGCCGCGTTGTAACGAGAGAGTTGAGGGAGAAAGAGTATCGAGAAAGAATGAGAGAGTGAAAGCAATGTGAGATTGAATGGGAGAGCGAAAACAAGTAGGTATCGGCCTAAAAGCAAGTGAAGTTAAGTAAAAACGTCAAAAAATGGATTTTCCCATTTGGAGAGAGAAAAGAGAAGAGCGATGTACTTCCAGAATCGCGTTCCATGAATCGCGTACTTCCATTTCCGGCCGACTTCTCGCCCGCACAATCATGCATATTACGCAACAAACACCCCCCAACAGTACAGAATTTGCTGCGACGTGTAATATTGCTGCAAGTTCTGTGCTGTTATGGGGACGCGAGATAACGTGTACACGCGGAGACGCATCGATTGGCACGTTATTGTACACACGCGTACGTAGATCGAAGAGATATCTTGTAAGATAGCAATAAATGGACTCTCTTTCGCGTACATATGCTATATTTTCATGGGTCGATAGGCAGGGAATGTGGATGTATTGACGTGTGACGTAAATCTATAAAGAGTTGATTAATTAAGAGAAATTAATAGAAACTCACTTTGTGTAAAGTTTTTAATTATTAATCCTTGTGAGATTGGAAGACTTTATAAAAATATCTTTTATTTTCCTTCGTTTTTTTTTTGTTAGAAGGAATGTATAAAGCTGTCGTTTCATGAAAAATAAAAGATATTTAAAAGCTGTAATATCAAAAATTTTAGAAGAGATTTTACCTTGCAGATTGAATTTCTATTAATTTCTTTTGATTTGTTTATTTTTTTTTTTTTGCGGATGATGTAGGACTCGCAAACACATTCCGCGTGTAATCATGTAATAGTCATGTAAGGAATATATCACTGTTGATATGTTAGCACTTTAAATGTGACGGAGTAAGTTCGGAACAAACGAGAAGAAAAACTTGTAAAACTTTCGACTTTCTAGCGCGGCACGCGCAGCTGCACGCGAAAATCCGAGGGTGACATGTAAAACTACGCGAGAAACCCCACTCCTGCGTCAGCGAGATAATAAATGGCGTCTTTGCCTACGAGAAAATATGGTATTATCTTCTTTTTCCAAACAGATGTTCGCGTCATTTTCAAGATTTATTTGTCAAGAAAGATCCGAAAGATCATTATTTATTTTTCATTTTTATTATTCGCGTACGAAAAGAGAACTCTTGGTTGCTGGTTCTTAAAACTTTTGTTTCGAGATGTCTGGACATAGTTTATTGTTGGAGAGGACAAAACGACTTGATAATGAAACTCTACGAAGATAGCGTACAAAAATAGATGAGCTTTAAACATCAAAGGATTGGCTTAATGAGCTCTAGTTTCGCAATTTATTACGAAATCAAGAAGTAAATAAATAAATTCCAAAAACAAATAAGAGTCAACGTAATGAAGTTGGTGCGCAATTAAATAAAATTTTGTATTGTGGAAATTCATATAAAAAATTAAATTAATTATGTAATTTATAATTTTTCTATTTTTTTAATGTGAATTTCTATAATACAAAATTTTATTTAATCGCACATCAACTTCAGCGCATTGACTCCTATCTGCCCTTAGTATCTTTAATTATTATTGTTCTCACACACATTAATTCTTATTATTTATTTCAAGAAATAAAGTAACAATCGCAAATATTTTTCCAGATTTGTTATATACTATATATATATATAAATATATGAACAAATCTGAAATTTTTTGACATCTTGGAGCAGAACTTTGTCATCTTTCAACTCTTTCGTAATTGGTTCGAAATCAAATCCATTTATTAAATGTCTAGAATTAAACCAATTAAAAACAACAGGAGTAGCAAGTGTTAGTATATTAAAAATGACGTTAAATATTTTTGTAAATAAATTTTGAATTAGAACTTTGTGAGTTTTGTGTAAGAGAGTAACATGAACTTAATGAAAGAACATGTTTGATTACCTACTCACAGTCCTGAAACCTAAAAACAAATCCCTGTAATTTCCATTTGCTTGTAATTATAAAACTGTTAATGTCATGTCAAATTTAAAAAAAATTGAATTGCAAGAACAAAGGTAAAATTAAAGCGGTTGCTGTCAGCTGGTAATTTTGTAGCATTTTTATTTTCTCTTCTTTCATTTCGCTGGAAGAAAGGAAAGTAATTTACCGCGAAATGGGACGATCGAAAGGAAGTAGTTACAACGTTTACAAGCAGTATATATTTAACGTAGACGGCTAGAATTAGGAAATGTTTTGGTACGATCATGAATACATATTGGCACGATTAAATTCAACGCGCAACAATTTTATATCGAATCGACCCATTTCTCGTGGTTCATATATCGGCCGATGCTGGGACACGAGATGCGAGAGGATCTCTGAACAGAACAGTAAGTATTACATAAGTACGGAAACATATACCGCCATTCAAAAATCTACAAATTCTAAAACTGTATGCAAACGTTTGTTCCACATTCAATCTGCACACTTTACATTTCTGATTTAATCCTCTTCTCAATCATTCCTTAATTATTTATCTAGACACATAGAGAAGATAAACTTCATGAAATTGAAATATTCCAATTTTCCCCGTTTAATTTTATTATCGTTGCACGAAGTCGATGATATCGTTACAATGAAAAAAAAATTAATTTAATTTAAGTCTGTTTTTTTCAGCTGTCCTTTTCCACATTCTTGCTTCTCTGTTTCTATATTTTTTCCCTCACGATAAACATGACCTACGCTTGTTTCCCATATATGCCGAATACGTAGCTGAAAAAAATGGTTTATTCACCTGCTTTTCAAATACAAGTATTTGAAAACGTTTTAGAATTCTCATATCGTATCGCAAAACTCTGAGACGCAAATTAAAAAAATAAAAAAAAATTTTACAATGGATATCAATTCTAGTACAAGAGAAATACGCGGCAATTTTTTGGAAAAAAGCAACTCTATTTATCTCCTCTTTAAGTGGTGTTTGAAAATGTGCTGTTTTAGAATTCTCACATTATGTAAAACTTTGAACGCAGATTTAAAAAAATAAAAATCGAAATTTCACAGTCTATTCTAGTACAAGAGAAACGCAATTTGTTTGAAAAGAAATTTACGTTTCCTTCAAGTGGAATTTAAAAATGCTGTTTTAAAAAATGTTTCTCATATCGTGTTGCAAAACTGTGAATCATTGGAAATTAAAAAAATAAAAATAAAAATTTCATAATCGATATAAATTCAAGTAATGGCTCTATTTATCTTCTCTTCAATAGCATTTAAAATATGTGTTTTAGAATTCTCATATTGTGTCGGAAAACTTTAAGCATCGCAGATTTAAAAAATAGAAATAAAATTTTTAAATGGACATAAATTCTAGTAAAAAAAAAATGCGCGGCAATTTTTTAACACAAAAAAGAAAAGCAACCTATTTATCTTCTCTTCATGTAGCATTTAAAAATGTGCTGTTTTAGAATTCTCATATCCTGTCGCAAAACTTTGAGACACATCTCAGATTAAAAGAATTGAAATCAAATTTTCACAATTGATATAAATTCTGGTGCGAGAGAAACGCGATTTCTTTATTAGTAGATTTTAAAACAGCATAACGTCTTGTAGAATTGTAAAGTAGAACGTGATGTGAAGACTCTCACTAATTTCGGTTTTGTTTAATGAGCACGAAAAACATCATCGCGAGATTCGTTTTGAGTACGTCATCGCGTATACAAGGGAAGAGTAAAGAATTTTTTTTCTTTACACATATCGTAGTGCAACACGTTAGCGTTACATATATGTATATAATGTACAATGCGATAGTTAAAAAAAGTAGAGAGCGGTAGTTCCGCTATATATCATGACGCGTCTTGAATTATTTTTAGAAATTTCGTTGCTTTGTACAGAGCACAACATCAAAGTAAAGAAGATACGCCTTCGTAACGATCATAAATATATACAATATATATAATTGTGTGTATATATGTATTTATATATTTATTATATTTTATTATATATAAAACAAACGACTCTCTCTAGGCTGTACGAAACAAGCTCAAGGATGCCTGTTTGAGCTTTCGCATGCTGGAAACGGAATCGAAATCGACTTTAAGATCTAGCAAAAATAAATTGTACCTTTTAGAATATTCTTTAATGAGAAGGTATATAACAAGCGAGTCGAGTTTATTTTTACTTACTGACGTAACGATCGATATGAGATTTTATAAAAATACACGATAGCCTTAACGTTGATCGACTGGCATGAAAACTATTCAATGTCGCATCGGATTTCGATTCAATTTCAAGCCTCGACCGTGTTTCAGACGAAGCATAGACGATAAGCTGCCTTCGAATTAATTTTACATCGTCGGAAGCTACTTAATTTATCGCGGTGTGCTCGTCGTTTCCGGCCGGAAGTCGAAGTACCACCGAGTCGCATTTTAACATTATAACTTAATTTGCCGGGAACGAGCGCTTCCCGGCCGATTGTCACGGATAGAAGTTTTGTGTAAAGCACTTGGACAGTTGTTAGAGGTTCCCAAAACATTCGCGAGATTATGCCTTCGCATGCGGCGTCTGTGTGAGATGGCGACTTTGAGCGAGGAGCAAAGGCACTGCAAAGCAACGTAGATATTAACCAGGAGATTTTGATACATTAATAAGGTAACAATTAATTAAACTATTAAAAAAAATTCTAGCGTGGTCAAAAGATTATTTTGTATTCTAAACAGATTACGTTCGCGCATTTCAACCAAAGTTTTTCTTTCAGACTATATGTATTTATAGGGATCGGATCTGTCCAGAGCGAACGTTCGACGTTTGAAGAAAAAAAAATGGGCTGAGAATGATCCAAGGAAGATTCATTGTCTCAATAAAAATTCGAAGATATAATCCTAAAAATACGGCGATCATTTTACTTGCGATCATTTGATCTTGCGTTTGAATCTGCGTTTAAATTGTGATTAAACCTTTAGAGCTGACATCAAAATCTATACACAGTTACTGAGGTGATTTCTAAGAGAATTAATTTATGTTATTTTAGCATCAAGTTGTCTGCAATTACATTTTTATTCCCTCCATCTGCAATCTGGATCTTTTTTGTTCAACCCAAGTTTTTTTACTGTTCTATATGTATAGATTTTCAAAAAATATGGAAAGATTTAGAATTACTTACTTAAATTATTAATTACTTTAAAAAATTTAAAATTACTTAAATTTAGAATTACTTTAAAATTACTTTTTTCAATATCTCTATTACATTATCAAATAGTTTTTAATTCAAATATTAAAATGTTTATTTAATAAACATTGAAATTTGAGCAAAAATAAGGATGAAATTTGAGAATGAAATTTTGCTTGTGTCAAAAAATGCCCAGATTGCAGACGAAGAGTTAAAAGACACTAAAGTTACTTTCAAGAAATCAAAATGACATAATTCGTATAAAAAGAAATGAATGCTAAATACATTTTAATAAAAATAGATGCATAAAGAAAATTGAATTGTTTGACAAAGAGATTTATAATTGAATAGGTCCAATAGACCTACCGCCAGCTATGGAAGGTTAAAACCACAATTGAAGTTTCGAGCGTTCGCTCGATTGCATAAAGCGCGTCCCATTTGAAATGTTACCGCGCAGAATAGACAGTTCAACGAATGACTCGACCCACAATTGTCCTCTCCTCGTCGTACAACTGCAATCCGACTTATATTAATCGAGACCCGTCCCAGTTACCGCTTATCAACCAGCGCGGTAAAACTCTCTGAAGAACATTTAATGAGTTTCTCGCGGTTCTTGAAGTATCGTGGAAAGCGATGCGGAAATATTTTCTTCGACGATACCGCAGCTCAGAACACAAGTTTGTATTCGTTACTTTGGATCGAGTACACTCGTCAATATGTAAAACCTTCGTCTTTGTTAACTCACGCACGTACAACTATTTTTCAAGAAATAAATCGGCTAGATACTCTTGTAACAAATATGCATTCTGTAATCTTTCTTAGACTTTCTCATTTTACATGTTTTTCATATCTTTTTATCTTTTTATCGACACCAGATATTATTTATGCATATTCGCAATATGTAATTATTATACGTATACTATATATATGTATACGATTTGATTCACATATTTTTTATCGATTTGACTGATTGTCAAATCGATAACGTTATAATATGCCTTTCATTATCAATCTCGTTTCTTCTCATGACAGTGCATCTTATCACTGAAACTTTACGTTAAGTACGTAAATACACGTATCATTATGCGACAAAGAGTACGATCAACTTGATATTATAAATGCTTTGAAGAATTCTTTGATTAGTCATTTAATGAAATTCCCTCTTCTGATTGGTCAACTTGATGCTACAAATGCTTTGAAGTATTCTTTGATTGGTCAATTAATAAAATTCTCTCTTCTAAATGGTCAATCAAACGTTTCGAAACATTTGTAATAAGATCGCACCCAAAGACAATAAGATATCGTATAAAATCTTATTACAACCTGACTAATTACTCTAAATTGAGTCATGTATCGCAGTCGTCTTTCCCATTCATCTCCCATTCACACATCAATCTCGGCATCGAAGGACCAACGAATGCTTAGTTGAAATGTCATCCTAGACATGGTACCACGCAGTGTCCTATGTCTCTCTTCCGTCGCTTGTCAATTCTTCTCGCACAGAGCGGGTTGAGATTTAGACCCTTCCTCAGGCCTTATCAGACATCGCTGAAGAAGTCGCCGGCACCCAGACGATTGCCATCCTGCATCGTTTCAGGATATCGACCAGGCGCCAGCAGCCAGCCTCACGTTTTAGCGAACTTGTAGACCACACCAAAAACCAGCACGCTCACCAGCATCAGCACCATCGCGGTCACCACTTTGGCGAAGGCGTTCAGCCCGCTTTCCGTCGGCTGCTGAGACCTCCCGCTTGGGACGCTCTGTTTGGCGGCAAGACCGCGCGCTAGAGCAGGAAAGGCCAGACTCTGGGTGAAGGTTAACTTGTGGAGGGATTCCGACAGCGAGTACGGACCCACGGAACCGCGGGCTGCGGCCCTCAGTAAAGCATATTCCAAATCCAGAGCATCGAACATGCTGTATCTGCTAATGAAGAAAAAACCATGGAGATCTTTTAATTTTATACGCCACGCGTTAATTATCATTTGTTCTAGTTAAGTTGTTTTAGTTAATTGTTTCTATATAACCATTTATTAATAAAATTTATTTAATAATTACTATATACTATTTGACTATATTACATTATTTGAGATAACATATTCTTGATGCACCATCTTTAAAAGTTCAATAAAAGTAAATAGTACGTTTGAAAAGTAATAAATTAAGAATAGTGTAAGAGAGTATAGTATGCAAGTTAATGATTAATAAAGTATTGCAATAAAACATTGATATAATGAAATATTTTTTTTAATTAAGCAAAATTTTTAATTAAGTAATTAAAGCAAAAATTTGTAGCGCTACAAATTTAAAAATTTAAGCAGCTGTATCTTCGTTAAAAGTAAACAAAATTTAAATTTAAAAAATTAAAAAATTGGATTTTGAAGTTTAGAATCTCTATTTTCGGAAGAATACTATGTCTTTCGAATTTCTGTGAGTTTCATCATTTTTACATATAGAAAACGAGCTGGATAAAATAGGAAATTTTCTTGTCGCTTTGTAAGGTGGTCACGTGTTCAAAAAAACTTAGGAAATTTTCAACTTTCTAATGTGAAAACGTTCGTACTTCGAGTTGTTTTCGGTGAAAAAAAATGTGATCGCACGCTATTAAGAAAAAATAAAATGGAGTCTCTTAAATTAAAAGCTGTATTGTTCCAGCTTGGTCGGAAGCGCCGAGATGCTAGAGGCGTATGTAGACATTGTCTCCAAATATCAATCATGTCAGGAGCGTGATACCAACATAATTAACCTTTAGAGGGCGGATGAGTCAATTTTTCAAATCTTACAGCTTTCCTTTAAGTAAGATTTATTACAGTTTCTTGCCTCAAAACATGACACCCTTTCAGAGCACTATATACAGTAGTTTCCCGTCTTTCTGTTACAGTAATGTCAATATTTAAAAACGGACAAGTTTTCTAAAAATTTGTTATAAGAGATTTTGAATTCACTGAATTTAAATTTAAATAACTAACTAACAATATTTTTAACGTCGACAAATAATAATAAAAAAGTATGTATAATGCTTGAAAATCGAATGAGATAGGCACATTACAATATAAGCAATCAAGCACGAATAAGGTTTATTAGGCGTAAGTTTTTATTTGCAAATATATATAGTAATCATTGGTATTCACCTAACAGTTAATTTTAATATTTGGAGTCTGATAGAACAAGTACTAGAGCAAGTATAGAAATTACAATATAAAAAATAAAACAACACTTATATAATGCTGCCATTCTGTAAAAGTTAAAAATGAAAGTTACAGTAAAAAAGGTCCGCACGTAAAAATTGGAAAGTCCGCAGTTATAAAATATTAAATCATTTTATTTTAATTTTAATCTTTAATTGCGATTCAGATATATTTATTCTTATAATAATTAAGTATTATTGTTACAATAAGGTCTGGCACAATTGATATTCGGGAATAATATCTATATACGCTTTCATTTCGACGTTCCCTCATTCCGACCAAGATGGAACAATACAACTTTTACAGTTCCTAGCAATTTAAGAGCGACTCCATCTCATTGTCAGTTTTTCTTAGAGAGTGTAATCAAATTTTTTCTTTGCTGGGAATAGCTCTAAGTGTAATGGTACGAACCAACGTTTTACGAATTATTAATGTGTAATGTAAATTCAAACAGATTTTATTAATAATGTGCAACCACATTTACGGTGCTGTATTTTTATGGGCCCTAATACTATTGTTCATTTATTTTTAAAAATAAATGAACTATTCAATCTTCTTTTCTTACATCCTAAAAATTTTTATATTATTTTACATGCATTATTTCTATATTTGTTATAATTAAAAGTAGGTATATTATCTCTTTAATTATTTATTTCATTTAACTATAGATTAAATCATACATTGGCAAATTTTTTGACAATTTCGAAACCTCTTTCACGATTTTTAACAAAACCTTCGGTAGCGAATACAATTCCCCCATCGTAAGTTCTTACTTCAAAGAACTTATGATGGGAACTGTTCGCAAACGAAGGTACAACGACATAAAGTGGGCCTCTATCAAGCAATTCAATGTCTTGGCCTTGTGAGAGATTCTGCGTGCTCGCTTGTGAGATTGCAGAATTGCTACGACAAAAAAAGAACAAAATTGGGGCGCGGTTGATCTCAAGATTGGGGGAGAAAAGCGATTTTCTCGAGGTCCTCATAGAAAGAACCACTCGGTATTTGTGGCAAGAACCCGTACAAGTGATGAATAATTCTACCGACACCTACATATACACGCGCGCGTGCGCGCATACATATACAACCGTAACGCTGATACGTCGTGACGTATCTTCCTTATATTTGCATTGTGTCAAGGTCGTTCCTTGACACGAGTCAAGACCGAGTCCGACATCGACGCGTATTCTACAATAGATTATTTCTGCCATTCCATCTCTGAGACCTTGCTTGAAACGCACATACGCGGCCAAGGATAAGGTCAGAAAATAAATACTCGCCGATACTTCATACTACACAAAAAAAGATGAGAAGAAGATATTTCTTGCAATAATACTTATTGAATTTATAGTCACTACTCCGAGATCCTATTCACCACAATATGGGCTGACTTTGCTCATTTATTACACTGAGAGAAAATTATTAGCTCACACAATACAAAGCGTTCTGTTGAAAAATGTTGCTATTATATAGCTATTATATAGCAAAAATGATCTGTACTGTATGTGTTAGTATTTATAAATGCTTAGTATTATACAATAATTATGATTAAAATTTTTAGTTATTACATTTATAATGTTAAAATTATAATTATATTTTTATAATTCTAAAAAAATATATATATATAAAGTTAGCATAAAAATTATTATAATTTATAATATGAATATCTGCATAAAAATCCGATGTCTAATTAAAAATTATGGTCAAATGATATAGCAATTGCATTTTTTCTTTCAGTGTATGAGTACAACATTAGGGGAATTACCCTTTGTTTATCATAATAATGTAGATAGTCAAAGTTGTACCTATATGTTTATTATATTTTTTATTCATTTTATGTCATTAATGTGGTCATTGTAGAAGAGAATTAAAGTAAATAAAAATAAAAAAATAAAAATAAAGAAGATCATTAGCTGAAGATATCGGGTAAATGTATCAAGTCAATTACCTGCTGCTACGTCTCCTGTCTTGCGAGTGCATCGACACGATCGCCGAGCTTGGCATCGATCGCAAACTGCTGGTGGTCGAACTGGAGGGACTTGGTGGCGCGGGTCGATCCTCGTGGTCCTCGTCCAAAGACATTTTGTCCGGCGATGGCGGACTTTTCACTCCCACGTTATGATGGTTGTGATGAAGATAATGCAGCTGCAGTCGCGCGTGATCCGGATGTAGCAGGCTGGCACGACGCGATTGCTGCGGTGTCATCGCCGGACTGTTGCAGGTGGCACCGCATGGCGACGGCGACGCCTTTAACGCATTTCACAAAAATTAAGGTATTTTTTTCTTGTTATGATAAGGCAGGAATTAATTCGTGCAAAAAGTTTTTAATAAAAACACGTTCAACGTTTGTCCTACGCGAAAAGGATTTCGAATACTACAAAACATCCGTCCTCACATTGTTAAATGTTAAAGGATCAGCTTTAAGCTAATTCCTTGAGTTAAATAACATTTTGTTATTTTCAACTTTCAAGTGTGTTGTAATTGTTATAAATATTATTTTCATTGAAAAAAATGTGATTAAAAAACAACACTCGTTTAATCAATCCATTTTTGTGGTTGAATTGCTTAATTTCAAAGTAAATAGCATTCATATTAACGTATATACTTATTGTTAATAAATAATAAACTAAAAGACCCTGTACTAACTATACACCGAGAACTATACATCAATTTTCCATATAATTAGTGCGAATCTTGTGAGTCAAATTTAATACGTTTCTTGAATTAAATTATTTAATTTCATTGTTTTAGTTCTTTTATACAGATCGGAAAAAAGAGCCATTATAGTGGCGCAAGGAATATTAAAGCAAGGAATATAATGAAATAATAAATTATAACATACCTTACTCAAGGAAAAAGTGTAAGATTTTAAAAATAGATCCCGTCCTCTAACGTCTTAAATTAACAATGTATTGAGTAGGAGTATAGTGATGAGTTATAGAAATGATTAAAAATAACTCAAATTGGATACGATTTTACGTTATGAATTTAACGACAGTAAAATTTACGGCGTAAAAATGCCTTGAGAACACTTATGTTTATTTAATTCACGCAAGCACAGTTGAAGAGTATTGATTTCTAAGTTTAGAGATTTAATAAGGAAAATAATATCACACGTAAGAGTCACACCTGGATGGATTCGATGCCGCTGTCGTTGACGTTTTCCTGCACGTCTGGGAATATAAAAGCTGGGGCCTGTTCGTCGGTATCGGCTCTGGGCGAGTCGCTGGGCCATACTTGAAGAAGCGGAAGTGCCCCGCGCGTTTCGTTGCAGACCTCGGCGATGACAACGTTGCTCGTTGAGCGACCCGTTGATATCCCCGTATTGAGGCACAAACCCAGCTCTCTCAATGGCTTCTGCTGAACGATTTAATAGTTTTATAATTTTATCATAAATTCTATATACTGTAGCGTGTAAAAATCTCCGGTCACATAGATTTTTCACGTTTTTTTTTTAAGATCGAAGTAATTTTTCCTAGTTGGTATATTATCCTCATTGTCAATGTGTTCGTTAAATAATAAAACTAATTTTTTTCTCTTATGTTAGCAATCCTGCTTCCCGTTGGTATATTTGATTTTGATCCTTTCCATACTCCAACTCGAACTGCATTGATTTTGAAGTAACAAATTACCCTTTTGCTTCCAGATGGGACGGAAATATATTCCCACAAAAATAAAGATAACCATTTCTTTTTGAGCTCATTTTATGAAAATGAAAAAGGATAGAACTATTTACAAAAAATCAACAACACCCTTTTGAGTTTTACTTCTTGATCTGCATATCTTATCAAATATGAAAATAGGATAAAAGTGAAAAATACATATATCTTCCACAAAAATTAAAATAGCAAATTTTTTCGCTAATTTTATTCAAATTCATGACTTATATTTTGATCCGTCATATTGAATCCTCCATTTTGAAATTTTGACTACAGATTCATAATGGGCGAATTAGATGCTAATTATTCCTAGAAAGAAGTCAGGCACGAAAAGATTAAAATGTTAATAACTTCCTGTGTTGCTTGTATAATAAAAATGGGATCACGCACAGTGATATACCACCTTTTTGTGTTCGCAACGCAAAGCTTCAACAAACCTTTTTTGCCATAGTATTGTCACAAAATTTTACAAAAAAGATGACATACCGCTGTATGATATACGATGTATGATTCCATTTTTGTTATAAGCAATACAAACATGTCTTAATATTTAGAGCTGCTGCTCTAAACTGAAACAACGCAGAGTGCCAGTTAGAATTAGAGTAGAGAAAAGACCAAGGACAAATGTGGTCAGTGGTAACAGGTGGAGGGTTGCTAACATAAGAGGAAAAAATCAATCTCATTACTTAACGGACATACTAGCTGTGTACATAATACATGCCATTTAAAGAAAATTATATAAGAAATTAACGTATTTATATAATTCAATTATATAATATCAATCAAAATTAAATCAATATAAAACTAATAAAAAATTGTCTTTGTTTTTAAAAGAAGACATGAAAAATCCATTTGGCCAGAAACCTTTACATATCAATGCATTTTTTTTTTTTAAATCTTATCTTTTTTTCTGTTCTTCGCAAAGATTCTTCAAACTGGAAGACGTGTCGGAATAAAATGCACTTTGAAAATGCTCATCAGATTACCTTGAATACGAATAATAAAAAGGAAAAATTTTAATTTTATTGTTTGCGGCATGCACTTGGAACTGTATTGACTTTGAAATATTACGAGGCTCGCGTATCGCGCGACACGAGAACGCGAGAACGCCTTGCGACTTTTAGCTGCTCGATGACTCTCGATAAATATCGTCGCTAGAAACTTCGTAATGTCGCCATAGCACGAGACAAACATTTTCTGCGTTCGCGCCACATAAAAGGCCGGTCCTTCACGGCTGGGTATTAGCATGTGAAATATTGAAAAGAAATATTTTTAGCCATGGTCGCGTTTCAAGAGCAGATTAATCGATGCGATACTCAGTTATTTCGCTACCGCGAGCTTTACTTCCATCCTAATGACGTTTTAAAAAGAGTAATAAAAGTAACAGAGAGAATCTCTCGCGTATATGACTTGTTTATCAAGATGGAAGAATAGCTTGACGCACCTGGCACGATGGGAACATCAAGTCTCAGTTTATCAGTCATCGTATAACAGAGCACGGATTTTCACGGATTGTTATTGTAAAATTGTGATAAATTGAAACTTCCGCGCGATACGCTATTCTGAGAGCATTCGTCACGAAATATCGTGCACATGACTTCTTATCGTTCATTCGTAATCCTACAAAATATCTTTGAGGTCATATCAGAGATACGATTATATTAATTTTCTTAATATATACATCTGACTAATTGTAGTTAAGAGTTTGATAAATTTCGAAAAATACGGTCAATATTTAAAAAATTAATTAACGTGTTTTTATGAAATCATATTTAACATGTCACGTTAGTGAATTGTTAAAAGTCTTAAGTTAAGAGAAAGTTTTTGATATTTATAATTATAATTGCATGGTAAAACATTTTTAGTTATTACTGTAACGCTTAGAATCGTTTTCTGGCACAACCATTTATATTTTTGATATATAAAGTAAATGTACACATCAGTTAGTGGGCAGTTAGTGGACTGACCCAATTATTGGACAAAATGATAAAAATTTTTAATATTAAGCTCTTAATAAAATGTACGATTGTAAATAAATTCATCGTTTATAAAAATATAACAACGAATGTATATATTTATATAGAATGTAATTTATTTAAAATGTAATTATTAACCGCTTTCTATAGAATTTCTTATAAGATGCTTATTTACATCATCAAGGATAAAAATTGCTTGTCAATAGTATTAAATTGCTTGTGATATTACTACTGCAGTTTTGATTTAGGATTGTGTTTCAAGATAAATAATCAACACACAGTTTGCTTGAACTGGAAATTGTATAAATTCACAAGAAATATTATTAGGCACAAAGAGCTGCCTTAATTAACTAAAACATTTTTCACTTATGTGAATTTATTTAGTCGTGCACATCAAAGCTTAATATTTAAAATTTTTGTAATTTCGTTCAATAATTGGGTCATGTCCACTAATTGATACGCTAATTAGTTTACCTTATAGAAATATATAAATGTAATAATTATTATAATTATTATTAAGTCGTTTTCTCTGAGATAACTGTATATTTCTTTTTGTATATTATAGAACTATAAATATAATTATTACTAACATTTAGCAGTTAAAAATATTTTATCATGCAATTATCATAAATGCCAAAAATTTTTTCTCAGTATATCAAGAAACAGTAGTATTTCGCACCAAGTATATTTTTCGTAAGATACATTCATTCATATGAACGGAGCAGGACATTCTTTACCTTTTCTTACGTTTTCTTAGGAAGGAAAAGGAATTTTCTAAAAATAAACTATTATTATTTTTAAATAAGTCGATATTATCAAAAGATGCATATATTGGAAGAGAATATAGATTTCTCCAATAATTGCGATTGAAGAATAACAGATTTTATTTTTTTTTAAATTCGAGCTTTTATCTCTATGATTATATTTGGTTCACATAATTCTTTTATTGATAAAATATTGATACAACCTGGATGAAACTTGGATCTCGAATAACATCATTATACAAACGAAAGAAACGGAAATGATATATGTTTTTAAATCACGAACTATGAAAATAGTTTCAACTACTAAACGATACCGATCAGATTTCATCGTCCAATTTAACGTGAATATATTTTTACACTGATTATAAATCAAAATCGAAAAACCTGCGTTATCGTTATGTTACGTCATGATCAGCCAAAATAAAATGTAAAGCGCAATCTGAGCTGTCATCTTCATAATTTTTCAATGAGTTATTATTCCTACTAATCCTACCCTTGCTCGTGCCTCACCTTCGGCCTTTCGCACCGGAGCATATTCGTCGCAAGGGCTCTCTCTCCGTCGATCGAGCGATCTTGATTTTTATTAAATGCCTGCGACGACGTGTTGTGTGCGGACAACGATGGATAATAATACATGGTTTAAAGTTCAAAATGTCTCGCACGTCTCGCCGCGCGAGAATCGCATTCACGCAGACTGGCGCGCGTCCATCAACAGGGCGCAATCGGGGGATAAACTGCTCGCTGGTTTCCGGTGCGGCGAGTTTGCAAAGGTCGCTTCGGTGTACAAAAAAGCGTCGAGAAAAAGTCGACAGGCCGCAAAAGCAACGCGAAACGAATCGATAAAACGCGAGCATGAGGAAGTGCGGCTGTTTAAAAAACGCGTAACTTATTCCCCCCCCCCCCGAAATCTGGATCTGTCTCTCCCTCTTTTTCTCTCTCTTTCTAGTTCTATATATAATCATTTTCTGCAAAATATTTTTACCATAAAGAATAGTAAAGGAGAAGATAGTATATTACGGTCTCTCCATTTATATTTTATACAATAACTTTATTAATAATCAGGATTTAAAATTAAAGCTTAACATTCTCTTTTTTAGTCAAAGTGTTGTTCAATCAATTCTAGACTCAAAGTTATGAAATATTTATTACTTAAGACGTTATTAATTTTCTTTCAACGTAATTTAAATAGTTATATTAGTAATGTATTGTCTCATTGTCAGACAATTATTACATAAAATTATTCTGGTAGGTATATAGCAGCAGCTTTATACTGGTGCCTCACCATTTGTGTATTCACATGCTTTCGCATTCAATGTAATTTCATGAGTACACATTAAATTAAATTAAATTAAATTAAATTAAACTGAATTAAATTAAATTATTTATAAAAATGTGGTGATACTGCGTATTAAAAAAACAGAGATGATAATGTGAACCCCCAATAAAAATAAATTAAATTTGTTTAAATTAAAAAAATTAATTTTGTTTAAAAAACACAACATTTGGTTATAGTATCCATAAATAATCATGAAAATTCACTATCTAAAATAGCGGAGATATTAATCTTTAGACTGCCGGCATTTTTTCATTAAAATAGTGGTTCTTTTTCCTCAAAAATTTTTCTATAAAAGTAACGTACACATGACGCAAAATTTCGAGATTTTTGCAAAGCCACAAAAGTGGCTTTCCCGGCGAGGAACGTACGATCAAATATAAAAAATGTTTATTTTCTCAAAAATAGTGTATTCGCAGGTTTTTGGTGTCACTGATTTCAATTCTGAACATAGATTTAAGAAATCTCGAACCCTAAACGTAATACTGACAACGTAAATGAATATAACATATAGATTTATACAGAGAACTTTCCTTTATTTAGCATTACTCAGAGCTAACGACAGATGTAAAAAGTTTATAGCTCCTTTTTGTCTTTTCTTTTTTGTTTGATTCTTAAACTTATTTTTTATATTTTTTTTACTTTTTTCTTGTTTTATAAATTTTTTACTTTTTTATATTTTTTTACTTATTTTGTATATTTTTATATATTTTGGGCAACATACACATATATATGTTTAATATAATTAGTATTTAAAATACCACCAAAAATGGTATTTTAATCCACACTCAAAAACTACAAAAATAGCTTTCCCGGCAGTTTAAAGGTTAAGAGTAGGACCATTATATCTACAAGAACCATATAATTCCATCCTTTATATTTCGAATATTTTTTCTATTGTACAAAAAAAGGACTGATTCAAGTCCTTCGGGGAGTAAAGCCAAGAGTTGATTAAAGAAGAATACAAAACGGATCGATAACATGCGAGCAGGAAGTGTGTGGCGATATGACGAAGGGTCGTACCCAAAATATATATCGAGAAATCGAAATACGAAGCTCGTAATTATTGCTCCGTGACAGACGAGAAAAGAAAAAACAACAGTCGCAAATGGAATGAAAATATTGAAAGCGTGTCGTATGTCCATCCGATGTCTTCGCATTTTCTCCTCTTGACTCTTCTATTCCACGCCATTACTTAATGTTTGCACTGACAAGCAAAACCCATTACACTTTTTTTTTACAGTTTTAAGGAATGATTTTGAATTACGTTAAAGGTCATAGAGAGGGGAATGCACGGTGTTTAAATCAATTTCTTTTTAAAGTACGAACTCGTTTCCGTTGTAATAAAAAGTTGGCTCGTCGCAAATGTGATTTCTTTTCGATAGTAGAGGTCATCTGCCAAGCAATAAAAAAGATAACTCGATTAAAAGTTAACTCAGAAAAAATATCACGTTTGTTTCATCCCCCTTTTTTGGAGAGAGGCTCCTAGAATTTTCGTCGCATCGCTCGCTACAATCGCGATCGATTCAAGCCGCAAGAAACGCAGCACAAATAATCGAACGTTACTTTGATATCCGTCACACTCGAACGTAATTTGCGTGCCAGATGTATAAACGCTTTTCGATTCTCTTTTTTCTTACGAGACTTCCGCCAAATGGAAGCTGTGAGATGCGAACTTGGCGGCAGTCCAAATTGACCAGTGGAAAACCATGCGAAAGAGCGCGCAAAAGATTATACGCGTGAGGAACAACTACGAGAGTATGTCTCTCGGAAAAAGCTCTTCCTTTCATATTCGACTTCAATTAATTTGAAATCGACGAGGAGTCGAAAGATTTGCAATTGAGAGCATACGTCACTGATCCGACGAAATGAGCGTAGCCCACTTAAGATGTGGCGAATTTTTACGTTCGAACAAATCTTGCAAACAGAAGTTATCAAACTTCAAAAATCACTCCTAAAGTCAAACAATTTCGCAGAAAGTTAAAGTAAATTGTGTCGTGCTTCTTGTGTCGAGAAACTCCGCTGCACAAATCTCGTAATGCATTTTCCCGAATGTATTTAATCTAACAGCCATGTACGCGACAATAAAAATATCGTGTACTTTAAAATATAACAAAGTTATCGAGCTAAAATAAATTACATTTCTTCTTTTTAATATTTATAAAAAATATATTTGTGTTGAGAGAGAGAGAAGTCGAAAATTTATTGCGGTAATTATAAATGATTAGGCAGGATTAATTTGTCAGAAATTCGTGAGATTGCGAGATGAAAAGTCTACTCTGTTTGAAAACGTCGCCATCCGAAACTTTCGTTCCCCCACATTTTATGATATTCACCACATTTTATGATATTCACCATATTTTATGACCCTCACATTTTATGACTCCCATGATTTATGATACTCTTGCAAAAATATCGTGTCTCTCGTGTGTATGTATGTCAGTTTTCGTGAATAGGTTTAAATAGCGATCCCATAGTTTGTCTTGCCTATTCAATCCAACTTTCTACGTGGGGAGGAAACTAATACAATTTTAATGTAATATACTCCTTTGTGAGATTCTGCCTAAGGTTTGAAAGGTCATTAAAAATGAATTGTAAGGATAGCTAATCGATTGGAAACACAAAAGGGTGATTTAATAATACCAGGGTGGAGTGTACCGATTCATTTAACTGCATAAAGAGACATGTGCTTGTTCGTGACCATGACTCTAAGATCTCGTCTTCTTGTTTGGCCTTGGCACGCGTCGGCGGTCGATGAGGGCAAGAAAAAAGGCGGAGACCGTTTCCTGGCATGATGCCTGTCTCGACTGAATGAAAAGACTTTTGCTCGGAACCATTAAACTTTCCAATGTTTTTCGCACCGTTATCGCGTATGAAAACAGTTTCGAGAAACAGAGTGGACTCATGATCTCGCGATCTCCGACATATTGAGCCTGTCTAGCTATTTAATTATCATAATGGAGTTAAATCTCCCACTTCAACATAAATATTTTATGAAATATTAGACATAATAACTTAGAAGACATATATAACTTATTTTAGCTTCATAATTTAGCTATATTTTATAATTTTACACAGTATGTTGATTACGAAATTTTAAAAATGGGAGAATGAAAAAACTCGACAAAAGCGCTGTTAAGTAATATAAAATAAAAGGGTCAAAGGAAGAATTTCTCATACAAAATATAAAACCGTCTGCCGTATGTTTGTTACATTAATCTTCCGCTAGTGTTAGAGTGCAGAATGCTGCTTGTAAACTGAATTCAACAAGTTTTCGTAGCAGTCACATCTCACAATCAGTGTAATCTAATTCAATGTTGTAAAATACATTTCAGAAATGTACAGAAGTGAAAAAGAGCCAGAATATAGCGAGATAAGTTCATTTTGCAAAACGCACATTTACTGTAAAAATTGCAAAAAATTATACAAATACAAAGACAATGGATTTGCAAAAAATATACAGATATGATAAAAAAATATTTAAATATATTCCGTTTATTTTAGCAACAAGGTTATTGACTCGTTTCCTACGATATCAAATGTTTGCGTTGAAATAGCTGCGGTTTACAGATCGCTTAGAACATTCTCCCCGACCCACCTGTATGCTTCTTGCATAGCTGACTTTCGTTAAAGAACGCGACGGATTCTCAATCAAGAATCTATTGATATTTCAATTTCGGGGTTTAAAGACTATTTCTATATTATGTCAATGTAGATGAACTTTAATCTCTTTAATTTATTCCTTAATTCCATTAATTCTTAAAATTAAAACAAAATAAAAAAAAATAAAATCAAGAGTTAAACTCAGGTAAAACATACAGTCGTAATTAAGTCATAATGATATCATAGGACATCATCATGACGTCATTTGATATTTAATTGATGAACTTATAAGTGACAAATAAAGTCATGATAATGTCGTTATGATATTATTCCGATTTCTGTGTTCTACTTGGAAAGTTAATCTAAATTGATAAAAATGGGCATAAGTAACTGAGAGCAGTTTATATACCGACCAATCCTACAGAATATTATATGACAACATCGTGAAATAATTTCAAATATCGATCGCACAAAGAATTAGATCACTCCTTTCAATAGCGCTTAATAACCCGTTTGATCGATAGACCAAGGAACTCATTTACATTTATATTCCACGTTCAAAAATCGTTTTCTATAAATTATGATCGTGTTAAAATGAAATCGAGAAGGGATCAACGAACGCGTGCGAGAGTTTACGTATTCACTTGGAGGAACGGGGTGCGCGGCGCGTCGGCCGTCGACGGCAGGGAGGATCCTACCTGCATGCTCCTGATCGCATGCCAGAAGATCCCGGCACGATCCTCCGAGACGTCGGTTTACGTGGTCCAGGATTATGACGGGTGCTCTCTCGGTACGCTCGATCTTCTCGGGGTTCGAAGTGCGACTGGATCCGGCCGCGCGTGCGGCAGAACCGTGTGCTTCGCCCCGCGGGGATTGCCAGTGGTCCGGCGGCAACAGTACGGGAAGGGGTAGAAAACCAGGCGGCGGAGGACAGATGAGAGGGGGTTGTTTTCGCTGAGCCGGTCGAGGGTGAGAGTAGTGGTAGGCCGACGCTTATCGGACTCACGAGCTGATGAGCCGACATTGGCAGGTGGGAGAGCTCGGATGTGGTTTGACGACAGGTTAAATTTTTCAGAAACCTCCCTTTTAGGGGGTGAAAGGAAAAAACTCTTTGTCTCCATTTCTCTTGTTTATTATTTCATTGTACTGAATGCGTAACTGTCGCGTCGAGTAAATTTTATTTTCTAATAAATTTTCTCTTGCGCGACAAATATGAGCGTTACGCGTAATCAAAAATAAACTTTGCACTCTGCACTCGCTACATTCTTTCATTCTTTCAAATTATTCATGCACACGCAGAGATTTTAATTAAATTGCTGAGATTCAAGTTAATTTCCCTTAAGCTACGTAAGACTTTTTACGCTACTGCTATTAACTTTTTAATTATCTTGATAATTACATTAAAATAAAAAAGATCATGTTAATTAAGAAAGAAAAATAATAATGTCAAGATAATGGTTTTAAAATGTATCCATTAGTAGAAGTCTAAAGTTAGAAATTATTAGAAGTTTAAAGTTAGAAATCGTTTCAATATATCGAAATATGAGTTTAATAAAGTCTAATGGGTTTAGTTTTATTTTCTGTTGGTGAATCGAACAAATGTTATTGGTTGCTCTCCCGTAGCAGCCATTGCAATTGATTGTTAATCCACAGCATCTGCTACGTTCCAATTACATTTTGCTAATTAAACTAATTGCGTCTTTCATAACATATGGAAATACGAATAATCCATTAATTGTTGTAATTTTAGTATATTCATTCTGGATTAATATTTATTTAGATATTTCGATGTGATAGTATAAATATATTTTAAATACATATACAATAATGACACAATAATGACAAATTTCGATCATTATTGTCAAGAAGTAATTATTTTATCTAGCATGTGACTCAAGTTTTAAGAAACGTATGGATTGAATCGTACAGCAAGAAAAAATAAAAATAACGCTAAAATCGAAAGACAACAAGAATTAAATCATATTTAATAGAAATCTCCAAATAACAGCGAAAAGAACGACATGCCTTAAATCGTGAGATGCGACTCTAGGCTCAGGATGAAAATACAAAGTTGTCAAACTTACTTTTTATAAATTATTTTAAGCATAAAAGGAAAGTTTTTATCTTTTATTGAAGGCAAGTATACAGTAAATATACAGATAAAATCAAGTAAATAAATAATAACGATGAAACAGTGAAGATACAAAAGAGTGTTATTGATACGTCAAAAATTGAAAGATTGACTCGAGAAAACTGTCAAGGTTGACATCTGGAGGACACAACGACATATCGAAGACCTTCAAAATTTGGGGCACAAGTTTAAAAATATCTCCTTCCGGTACAAGCAAGCTTCATCCTGATAAATTGAGAGAGAGGGAGAGAGAGAGAGAGAGAGAGAGAGAGAAAAGAGATATTTACACAAAAGTCTGCAAATACTGTTCTGTACCAGTCGTCGCTCTTCGATGTCCTGTCCGCTGACAACGCGGCGAAATTAACGTGAAAATGGGGAGCATTCAGAAATGAAACGTGTGGAACAAAATATGAAAGAGCTAATGAAACACTGGAAAAATAAACACATGGCGGTTGTGGTCGGGATAGACAGACGTAATTTATTATGTCACGGAAAAAGCTCGAGAGAGCCGATAAAGAGTGTTAGATAAAGGTATAGAATAATGCATCTGTCGAGATACATTCGCCATCAGTATTGTCGGGAATACGGGTAGGAATGGAGAAGCTGGTGGTGTATGGGAAGAACGTGATTGCGCTACTTCGAGAAGAAAAATAGATAATCGTGAGAACACGGGAGGATTGTGGGAGGACAATATGAATTTCGAAAAGAGGGGATTCACCCTCGACGAGCCGAGAACGTTCAGCAACAAATGGTTCCGCAGGATGGGATCGTTCGGAGGGTGCACTAGACGAGGCTGAAGGGAAAAAACACGGAAAACGAATTAGAAAAAGAAGAAAACATACGCGGTGACGGATGAGGAGAAGGGTGCGACAATGGGATCTTTTATGTCTTCTAACTACCCTGTCTATCTCTTATACATTGCAATACAACAAAAAGGTTTTATTCCCAGATCCTTCGGGAGATTCGAAGAACCTTGCGAAGACGTGTCCCTGTAGTCTCGGCAACACGTCGTACGCACACGATCGAGTGTAGCTCGCCGTCGGCGCCTCTGATTTCCCAGTCCATCGACTTCAATAACCGAGTGCATCCCCGAGGTCGCTAGACTATCGCGATGCAGGAGATATCGGATCAGATGCACCGTTGGTCACAGGTGGAGCGAGATAAATCGAATAGAGGGATGAGAGGAGGGGCGACCAAGGTAAGACGAGGACGCGGCTACGTGAGGAAGGGGACGAGAGGACGCGACGCCGGCGCGGCAGGAACCCCGTAGGTCAAGGTCATCCACCACCGGCCGTACGCAGGGGTGAGCACCGGCCATACGTTACGGCCCTGGGAAGTCCCGCTTCTAACTCCACCGGCTCGTGTGCAGGATGGACGATCTTCCGGCTCTCCTCCGACCCCCGCTGAAATCGATATACCTACACCTATTCCCAACAGCTCGACCGGTCCGTATGTGCAGACAAACAGGACCGTGGGTTCCTGATGCGCCACGCAATGCGACTGCAACGCAATTTCACTCTGCACGTATGCCGTAGGGCGCGCGTGACTTATAACGATAAACGAGCCGAGTTTGACGATGTTAAACGAGAAGGAACCGTCGCTATCGCATTTCTCGACACTTGGCATTTTCACGCATATAAGCGCTAAAAAAAGGTCACCTTTTTTGGCGGGGTTGTATATCATCTCTAAATTGCCTCGACGTGCGGGCGATCAATGGCGTATCGTGCATCATATTACGTGATCGATATGCCGTAAGTCTTCCGAGACCGATCCATATCCGGTAAATTAAGTATCGACGAGGACGCGCGTAGCCCATTTAGTTTGAAGAAAAATCGACAGTCAAGGTCTCGTGCGATCGGAAGGGATGAATATCTCCAGGGTGTAATGCTTGCGAAATTGTGCATCGCTTATCGAGACGTTCTATCGATCATTGATAGATAAATATGACGCTTTCAATTGATTATATACAATTCTTTATCTTATCTCGAAGACGACGTAAGTCGGTCGCATCTTTTGAACCTTCTTAACAACTTTATCCGCATCGATTTTATTATCTCTTGGCGTATGAAATATTATTATTTTTATCGTTTACAGCCAAAAGGCTTTTAAAAAAAAATTGTATTAAAATAAAAATAGTTTTGTGACTATAAGAACAAATCAAATATGAATCAAACGAGTCTTCGCGGTTGTTAAAATGTGTAATAAATAATATATGTATTTATAGGACTATAAAACATCATTCGCAAACAATTGGAATATACTTACTAATAAAGTTAACTGCAAATGTTTCTTCAATGCAGATGTCAAACTACAAGTCAAATACAAAAAAGTACATTATAGTTCATACTTCATTTTCTTACTAAAGATTAGAGATATACCGTATCCGGGAAGTTCCAATGTTTGACCTTATTTGACCCTTTTTTTACTATTTTATCAAATAGCTGAATATCATTAGTATCGGCAATATATTATATATGTATATCCGGCTGAAATTTTATATTGAAAGTTCACGTTATTGATACAGAATTCTATTTTTTTCAGCTAAATTTTTTGCACAGTTCATTTTTCTTCTTTTTCACATTAGGGAAATAAAGAAAATTATTATCGTTATTTTTTTGCTTTCCTTTTTTTTTTAATAGAATGGAGAAATTGTATCGCGCGGATATTCGAAAAATATCTGGTATCCGGCCGGATAATTGCCCTATCAGATATCAGGTGTCAGCATTCTTTTCGGATATCCGATATCTGGTATCCGACAATTTTACGATACATCTTTACTGAAGATAATTGAACTGTAGAGGAGAAATATTTATAGTTAACTTTGCTGTTAAGTACAATCCAATTTTTGCAAATTATATCTTATCGCCTTATAAATACATTATTTACGCACTAACAATTGCGGAGGCTCATATAGGCATTTTATTTATATTTTTGAAAAATCGTGTATTCTTTTTTATTATTATTTAAGCTTGATCTACAATATGCTCTTTGTTTTCTATTTCTTGCTTTTACCTCTTGCCTTTTTCCCTCTTTGCGATTGTTTTATTAACAATCCTTGTCACATGCTTTTTTTAATCTTTCCGAAGTTTGTCAACTTTTATCTTGAACAAAAACGAAGAAACAAAAAAGTAAAAGGTAAAAACAGGAAGCAGTGCATTAGGTATTGTAGATTAGGCATTATCGTCTTTTTTTCAACGCAAATGGCTCTTTAAAAAAAATCGTATTCTCTCTTTTTTTTATTTATCATTTAAACGCACATGTCTCTTTTAAAAAAATCATGTACTTTTCTGTTAGATTATCTCAGACTCAGTTTAAGTATTTAATTAACGCAGCGATCAATGAAGCTCTTGCAATAATAACAGGAAGAGAAATTGCGGCGTTTATACGGTCTAAACCGGGAACAGGATCAAGCGGAGTTTTGTGCTTAGCCGGTAAGATTTAGTGAGGCCATACGATCAACTGCACGAACTAAACCGCGTATTTTGCACTGTGTGCATGCGAAATCCCTCCCGTCCCATAAAACAAAGCGCAGGCTCCTGAATATTCAGCGGCATGTAATACTCCTAAAGGATTTTCTATTTTCATCCGTCTTAACTGTGAGAAATATAAATAGCTCCACCTTGAGGACGGCGGTTTTGAGGGACGATCCTGAAGGTCCTCTTGAAATACTCAATTAAAACCGGCGCATGATATAAATTAGAACAGAAGGTAGAGTGATAAAACGACACGTACCGTAATATAATCTCTCGATTTCCTGTCGGCGAAATATTAATCATACATTTCTATTACCGCGTATCTGTTAATATATACTGCGTATAAACGTTGCTCTAATTTTCATGTTTTATGCAAATGCTGACTACCGATCGATGGATACGGCCGCGGGGGACGACATTATCAAACCGCGTTTATTTCGCGGTGTTATTACGAAAATTGCGGCTCACTGTTGTTCCGCAAGAAATTGGGAAATTTAATGAAGTAGCATTACGGGTCACATGTCACGCACGTATCTGTATGTTGTATGCTACGATCTGGCATTTTCGTGATGACTTTGATTAATTCAAACTGCAAACTTTGACAATACATCGCGTGCCTGTGCACTGTGACTCGTCACTCGTGTGCATTTGTAAAAACAAACTGATCGACTCCGTGCAAACCCAATAAACGTCGAGGAAAAGTAGTAAAATAAATCCTTGTGAATTAACACATATTGAATGTTGAATCAAATTCGTTTGTTTCTCCGTGTTGCAATAAAATTTTCATTACTAAATTCATGTTTTGATAAAATATTATATAATATAATTAAATTATGCAAAATTATCGTAATATGCTTATTGTACAATTTACATATGTAATTTTTTATGAATTTTACACGGAAAAAACGGTTTTTCTAAAGTATCCAAAAATTTAGCTAGATATATATCTAAAAATAATTTGGCTGGATTAATTAAAATTATTTTACTGGACCATCAAAGTAATTATAAGACACTGAAGCATAATGAGCAAGATTATAAAAAGTTTTGATATTCTAGCAAATTAAACATCTTACATAATTATTTTGATGGTCTAACAAAATTATTTTCAGATCTGTATCTAGTTAAATTTTTAGATACTTCAGCAAAACCGTTTCTTTCATGCATGTATTTTTTAAAAGTGCTAGTCAGCGCCAGTCACCGACTAAAAGTTACAGATCCGATCATTGGTGATCAATACGCTGTTCAATGTTAATATCAGGGTTATACGTTTACGTGCAAAATATAATAATTTATATCTACGTTTAAGTATGTAAACAATATCAACTATATAAACTATGTTTTACATATCATCTATGTAAACAATTTATAAATCATTGAAGCTTAAGTTCTTTGTCATTGTACTAGACTACATTAAAGCTTTCATCTAGCATATATATTTTTATTTATCAATATTAAAATCGAAAATATTAACAATCATAATTATCTCGTTCCATATTGTTTTCCAATATTTAATTAATAATATTTTACACATTTTACATTATTTATATACGTTGTCTATATAAAAGGAGTCGTGTATTTTAATAATACGTAAATAATACATAAATATACATATAAACATTAATCATGAAATATGCGGCACAATTTTTATTAATATACTGATAAATATACGCACAAATAATTTTTTCCAAATCAGTATAAAATGATTATCGATGGCGCTTGAAGAAGAGTAATCTTGATGATCGATCCATGATGGCAGCAGTTGTTCGGCAGCGCTTTCGCACCGATAAACGATCACTTGCAACTGTCGAATTAATTTTCCCATACCGATTTCGTAAATATGTTCTATCTATATATAGATCTCATAAAAGTCTATCACCACAATCATTAAACTACTTCTTGAATCGAGACAACGTTTTGAAACAACGTTAATCCATGGAATGGTGATCGATCGGATAGATCCTCGCTCGATCGTCGCGATCGATGATCGACGGCAATGTGCTGAATCAACGATAGATGGAGTCCGTGGTAGGAGAGCAAGGGACCCTACACGGTGTGCATAAAATACCGGTAGCAGTGATCGGTGACGCTTTGGCCGCAGGCAGAGAAAGCTCACCGCCTTGAAGGCTTCGTCGAAGCCGCCCGGCTGCTCCTTTTGCTGCCGATACCGCGTACCACTGCCTCGTCTCTTCTTTCCTTTCACCACTGTGGCATATGTCACGTCAGGGCCGCATCGATCTATCCCTGAAAGACTCGTCTTTTTCATTATGATATAGGGAACGGATGAATCCCTGAGGAAAAGAAGGGCCAGTCGCGAATCGCTTCTACCCTGTCCAAGATTCGTAGTCGTATCGACGTAAACGTCTCCTGTGATTGACTATCGGAGAATTTACGTCATCCGTTGAATTTTACCCTCCAGTGCCATTCTATATTGTTTTATTACGTACTTATTACGTGGGTATTGTATAAAAATACCGCATAAAAATGAACACATTATAACAACTTTTTTAGCGTGGAACGCCAGACAAGGAATATAACGGTAACAAGCATGAAATATATGTAGATTTTTATCTTTATTAACAAAGAAGTTAAAGCATGTATGTAATGTCAAATGATAAAAGATTAAATTTATTTACTTTTCTCGAGTTGAATAACATTTTATTATTTTTAACTTCCAAGTGTGTATCAAAATTATTATTTTAATTTAAAGCGTTGAAAAAACAACCACATTTAAATGCATTTCTGGTGGTTGAATTGTATTTCAAAATAAATAAGTTCATATTAAAATAAGTAAGTAGTAAATAATAAACTAAATTTGAATCATATTTCATATATATTTCTTGAATTAAATTGTGTTTAATTTCTTTGTTTTAATTAAATTAACAACACATTAAGTAAGACTAGTGGCAGTCTATAGAAATTATCTATAGAATTAAAGATAATTAAAATTGAATATACGAGTAATTTGATGTCATGAATTTAACAGTGTAAAGTATAAAAAAAATCTCGGGTATATCATGATGAGAGGGTATACTATAATGGCACTAAAGGGTTAATATATTCGTAATGTATCGAAATCCCTCCTCAAGGAATTCTGTCGATGATAATATATTATTTTGCAGATCGCAGGATCGGAAACTATTACTACACCGAATGTGAAATAATATTCTAAATTACTCGATTTGCCAAGGACTAAATTATATAAATTTACCGCGTTGTGTATTCCAACAATTTCCTCATTCTTTTACACTCGATATCATTACCATTGACATTTATACTTTTTCTTTCTTTTTTAAAGCCGGTTCAGTCAATCGGATCGATCATCGCGCTACACTTCGCAGCAAAATTAATTTCACAGTCCTGCACGACGATTGCCATCGATCTCGCAAATTTTTCTCGAGGGTGTGCCAATGCGGTTATATTCGACGGATCCAGTCGGTAGATGACCTTATCGATAACGAGATTCTCCGACGCCGCTTTCTAAGCGCAGTCCGGCGGCATGGAAGGAACGCGCTGCGATCACTCCGTTCGGCGATTGCAATTACGTGAATCATCGCTGCACTCGACCGTCGCGACTCGAGAAAACGTAACCTGCCATTCGCTCGAGGATAGGTGAATGCATCCTCTGCATGTGCATTTCCTGCTCTCGTGATCGAGCGAGCGAGCGAGCGAACGAACGCGACCGGAACTTCGATTCCCACGGATCGAGGAAGTCTATCGCGATCGAGAGGAAGATCTTTCTGTCTCCTGAGGATTTTCTCATCTTGTGATCTTTAACGATCCACCGGTCGATCGCACCGGTCGATCGCAAAGCGTAATGAATTTGAGAGAAACGTCCGAGCGACAATAAGAATGCCGTTAAGCCGTGTAATTGAACGATAATGATAGCGCGTTTCGATACTTTCGCGTCGCTACTTAGGCAAGCTAAGTGGCATTTTGCACGGTCGCTGGTTTTATATCTGGCAAAGGGCAAATTCCTAGCGCGTGTGGATCCGCGACGGATCCCCTACGACGAAGCCGATGCATGTGCCTGCGATTGCATCGGAAAGAAATGTGCCATTGTAAGATCAGCACGACGCACGAGACGAAGCGCGAAAAGGTGAAATAAATAGTGTTATCAAATACTCGCTGATTTTAGGACGCAAGTTTTGTATTTATTGCAGTAGCTGTATTAAAGTCGGGACATACTTTCTAGTAGTTTCGAGTTCACTGTTCAGTGAACATTGTGTCGATGATTGCACCATATGGAGAGGCGCGCAATATCCGATTATGCTACTAGAAAATACGAAACGTCGAAGAATCGAGAGATGCCTCACTATTTTATATGCTCGTACGTATAAAAGGTTTTGTTGAAGTATTTAAAATTTTAGCTAGATTACAGATAAAATAATTTTGTTGAATTATTAAAATAATTATATTATTTCATAAAAAAATCACTTTCTTGTTCTTTTCAAAGTGCCATAGTACACATCTTGAAAATTTTTTTCGTGCGGAAACATTATGTTGTTAAATTTGCATAGCCTGTCAGGATTTTAAATAAATTAAAATGGGTAAAAATAGCGTTTTTAGCCATTTTCAACATTCTTTTACAGCAAAATAAAACCCTGTTCCCAAATAAAGTCTACAGCATCTAATAATACAATTCAAGAGTTTTAAAATGAAATTTAGTTTGATTAAACGATTTATTTTCAACAAGTTATGGCTATTCGAATTTTAGACTTTCATTTTTTTCTCTTTGCAGTGCCATAATACATATTCCGAGATTTTTTTGCACTGAACGATACCGCACGATGCCGTCAGAAATTGCGTAGTTTTTAGATTAGGATGAAATGAGTAAAAAATTATCCCCCATTTTTCTATTATACCCCAAAAAGTACAAATCCCAATATCGTATTCAGCGCGAAAAAATCTTCGGGCTATATATTATAGCATTTCGCAGAGAGTTTGGCTGTTGAACAGGATGCTCATGTTACATAGGATCCTCAAGCATAATAAGTAATATTGCGAAAAGTTTTAACATTTCAGCTGAAGTGTCCTATATAATTATTTTGATGATCCAACAAAATTATTTTCAAATCTATATTTAGTTGAATTTTTTAATATTCCAACAAACCGTTCTTTCTATGTATTTATTAAAATCGCGAGTATATATATATATATATATATTTCAATCTGCGAAAGTCGTTCGAAATAAACGTGAAAATAATTAAAATGACAAAGTTGTATGCACGCACGAATGTTAATAAAAAAAATCGTTAAATGGATGCTGAACATGTGTTCGCAAATCACGGCGATCCCTGCATACACAATCACACGTTGTCGCCGTGGAATTCGTAATCGACAAGAGGACGGCATTCTCATACAGGTCCACAATGCTTTTCTCGCCGACTCATGGGCTCGCAACGAAAAGCGATCCATCCCGGAATCCACGGAGAGATTCGCAAGCACCGCTTGGCATTTATCTCGAGAGTTAGTCCGACGAGATGGTGCAATAAGCACGTCTGCGCGGGCCCGTCCAAAATGCCAAACGAGCCCTTGCCCTCTTCCCTGTCTTTCTCTTTCTTTCTCTTGCTTTGACATTTGAAAAAGATCTGCCCGGACGACGCCCGCGGGTGATTACGGCGTCGTGCGGCATTGCGTCGAGAGAGACGGCGCCGCTGCTTTCGAGAGACGATTGTGTGTCACGATATTGTAATATTTCGATCTATCGGTCTATCATTACTTGGCGCGTGAGGCGATCAGCATCCGATCCGTAAATGAAACTGCGTTCACGATCGTTTCACTTTTGACCGCAAATCCACGACGGCGTCGACAATGATGATGATGATAGATCGGCGCTGTGCAGCACGATGGTGTTTCGTTCGTGTAAAATAATATTGCAAGAAAATGCAAAACGACAGCAAGGAGCGACGAACGAATATTTATTTGCTTCATTTCTCAGCGTTATGTAAAAATCTTAGGTCATCGTAGAAAGCTGCCGCGCGATGCAGGCAAATTTTCGCGATCTGCCGATCGATATAAACAAATATTACATAAAACATTCGGACGTTAGTGATAACGTTAATAGTATCGTTCACGCGACTTTCCAGCAATTACGCTCGGGAATACCTCATTTTCTACCCGGCGTTCATACTTGGCCGCCGATATACATACCCGGATTTGCGACGCATATCAGTTGTTTTACCGGAAGTATGGCTAGATAAAAATATAGCTAGATAAAGATCTGAAAATGATTTTGTTGGCTTATCAAAATAATTATGTAGGGTGTAGAAGCCGGTTGATAGAGAATGTCTTTTTATAGTATTTATCACACTTAAGTTTTCTATACAATTATTTTCAACAAAATTATTTTCAGATCGATAGCTATAATACCTAAATTTTTAGATACTTTAGAAAATTGTTCTTAATACTATCCAAAATGCGCGAAAGCTTGAGCTTATCACATATGCTACAGTTTTCTACATAATTATTTTAATAGCTCAATAAAATTTTCAGATCTGTACACGAAAAGAACGGTTTTGCTGAAGTACTACAAAATTTAGCTAGACGTGGGTAAGAAAATAATTTTATTGGACTATCACAATAATTATGTGGAACGTTTAAACTGAAATTTTTAGATATTTCAGCAAAATCATTCTTTCCATGTATCTGTCTAAATTTTTAAACGCTTCAGCAAAATCTTTCTTTCTGAATAAAACGCGCGAAAGTTTGCAAACTGATCGATTACAAATTCGTGAATAACTTAAATTGCTAGAATCGTTACAACACTTCTCGTCGCTACAAAAGAATTTCAACGGGCGATTTGAAGATTCGCTTCCCTATCGGGAGAACGACTCACTGCGGTTTAACTGCCGATAAACTAAGAAGCGATTAAGGATTGTTAATTGAATCCATGATGAGCAAGAAACATAAGTACTATCGTCATTTCTCCGATGGTATCTCAATGACGATGCAGTTTCTGCAATCCCGACATTTCGATCGTACTTTTGACATGCTTTACATGCAAAACATATTATATTTTGATTTTATCTTAACTTACCATGATTTTATGTGCCAAAATGCTAAGCGATCGAAGGAAGTTGTTATTCTTTCGACCTTGACAAACTTACGTCATTTCTCGTCACTTTCTCGTTTTGTCAGCGTAAATTTTTCTGAAATGCCAGTGATGACATCCTCGTTTAGGCAAAAAAATGTTAGAGATATTCTCATTTCATTCAAAAATACTGAAAGAAACCAGCTTCAGTTTTCAACGTTACAATGTATGTTTTAATAATAATACTATAATAATAATACTAATAATTTATTGAGATGTAAATAGATATAAAAGGAATTACATGAAAATAGATCCGATATCTGCACCACAAAAGACTAGATATTAGCAATAATGCTATTTACAAACCTAAACCTAAAAACTAAATTAAATCTAAAATTAAAATACAAACTTGAACGTAATAAAACATAATATTAATATTAAAAAAGTCTACAATGATGTAGTATATAGTTATACAATTTAAATAGGAAATAAAATAAGTAAAATAATTAGCGATGTGTGAAATGATCAAAATAACAGTGAAGAAAAACTAAAATTTGAATATGAAGTATATTGTTTGTTTTAAAAAAGTAATAAAGTTAAAAGGCATACACCACGAGCGCTCGATGTCGTTAGCGAGACCTCTTTCGAAGTCAATACAATTACATTCAATTAATAGGGGAGTTCACAAAGAAATTCACTGCGATAACATGTCATCTGCTGTTGCTATGAAACATTCACAAATCTACAAGAACACAGAATCTGGAAATTTTGTGGACTAGTATATCATTGTGGAAAACATGAAAATTACATTGAAAAACACACAACGGAAGGATGTAAAATTAGAAATTTAACGATTGCTTCACATAAACATGTATGAAGGAAGAAACTTAATCTTTAAATTTATGTTAATCTGCGTTAGCTATACTTATATACTGATGATGACCCAATTAGTAGGTCGAAACGTCTATTAATTTATTCGCTTATTAATTGAATGTAATTGTATTGACTTCGAAAGAGGTCTCGCTGACGACATCGAGCGCTCGTGGTGTATGCCTTTTAACTTTATTGTTTTTAAATTTTGACCACGTATTGACATTTAATGTTTTAAAAGTATTCTGATTCGCCGATTTTATTAACTTTACAGCGTTTCAAAAGATTTACAGCATAGATACATTCCCTACCATTATAAAGAAATATTCTACATAATGATCGGTCATATGATCATTTTATCATTCTTATATCACTCGCCATAAATTTCCGTGTCGCTGAACTTAATTTATGTACTTTCAATTAATAGCCATGGAGATAAAATCGACGAGAATAGCGAAACATATAAGAACACCGCATTGCAAGGGAATTTTTTGCGGGAAAGCATAAAATAATGAAGCATTAGAGCCAAGAGATGCAGATACGTCTCTTTAAGTTCCTAGGTCGAGGTTATATGCTTGGAACCTACCCCACCGATGAATTATTGTACCTTGTACTTTCATACCGCTGGGAAATTATTGACCAATTACTCTTCCCTTCCTACGTACGATCGTGCGATTAATGATCGTCATAGATCAAAAATATCTTCAAGGAGATATATGTGCATCCAGTATGATAGAAAAACTCATACTGTCGCTGTTATAAGTTTTACATCTCATGACATATTCAATTATTTTCGAAACACACATTATTCGAACATTATTATATTGATCAATTGATATTTGAAGTTACGTTGCTTTCAAGGTGAAAAATACATTCACGTTGAATGTCAAAGACTGCTGATTGTCGAGTCAATAATTATTCAGTACTTGCATGAAAGGATGCGATAGCGTTTGCTCCATCCAGATCCAATCGGATCCGTAATCGTGGCGGTATGTCATGCCCGGAGTGTCTCAGAAAACAAGGTGTCTCGACGGTTTCATACGTACGTTCCTGGATCAGCGGAGGTACGATCTGCACGGACGGCAATACTCAAAGATGAGAAAGAGGGGACAGGATCGTACACCGTTGTGGTGGTGGCAATATAAGGCCCGACCAGTGGCGGGCCTCAGCCAGTCCGTGAGCGGTATCTACACCTTCAAGGTCCGCGTCCTTGAAGGCGTTACTCGTCCTCGCCCGACTCGTGTGCCGTTACATGAAGAGGATCGCCGTTAGGCGTCTCGTGGCCAAGTTCTAGCCTGAGTCTTCTTCATCCTAGAATTGGAGTCCTATTTGAGCATTTGATCCCCTACCGCGCCCTACCTCGTCCCGGAAGTGGTGAACTTGTACGTTGCTACGTCGCCACCCCACCCCGATCGGTTCCCTTTTATCCCTTCTTGAACAGTAGCGTTTCAAACGTCAGTTGAACGGGAGTGATTGAGGGGTAAGGAGGTGGGTGATACTCTGGAAGCAGCTCGTGTGAGACGACGACGACGACGACGACGACGACGTGGTCGAGAAGAGGAAGCTGTATTCCCTGCCGAGGAGCATGAGGTCCTCGCTGGTGCTGCTCCTAGTAGCAGCTTTCGTCCTTGCCGGTGAGTAACAGATTTCTCTGCTCAGCTCTCTCACTGTCGCTGATATCGTTCTACGTTAACCGGTATATGCGGCTATCATATTTCCGTATCGATCTTAGACATTGATAGAGGATCATATATGTATTGCCAGTTAGAGCAAGGAGAATGTTGAAATTAGAGAAAAGGAAGGATTACGAACACATTGACTCATTTAGTTTAATTAGGAATTATTTTTTCAGCTGCTTACTTTTATATCAAAGTACACCAAAGAATACCGCGGAAGTGACTAAAATGCTTGTAGTCTCCCCTTTTCGCTAATCTAACTCATAAATAGTCCCGTTTATATATTCTAAGTAAATAGTTCTGTCTATATGTTCGATATATTCCCGACGAAACAACATGAGAGTACTCCAAACGTTACCAATAGACCAATATTACTAATAAACTTATATAGGAAACGATTCTTACAATTTGAGAATCTCGTGATCTGGATCAATTTTTCCATTAAAAATAACAGTAATTATTTTCTTACATTTTACATTTAACCTTCCATTTTACATTTACCTTCGTTTTCTTTATACATCGCATGAGAATTGCGCATAAGAATCGTAATCTGATTTTACCGGAAATGATTCGCGATATCATAGGTGATATTGAACGTACGTTCTCCAAAGCGCTGATAAGAATCTTGAATAATTAAAATCATACGTTAATTAAATTATGAAAGACATGTGCTTATACGTATCTTTTAAGAAGAGATCATGAATAAATATCTAAAAAATGCTAATCAATTGCAAAGATTAATATGTGAAGAATAATGAGAAATATCTCGAGTATCGCACAGGTGGACACGTGAGATCGTGCAGAGCCATTCAAGATGGCGAAAGTGCCGTTGCAATCTGGCGCTTGACATTTTCTTAGTCTATTGTATTTTCCTGAGGTTTCATACTTGGTTCTCCATTTTTCTAAATCACAGACAAGTAATGCTTGTAGCGACAAAAGGGATAATTTAATATAATCGAGTCGATCATCGGGACGATAGATTGCATAAGAGATTAGAGCGTGAAAGCTTCTCGGTCCGGTCGGTCCCGGATGGGTGACGTCACTGCCCCAAGCCTCTGAAAATGGTGCGGGTGGGGGCACAACTTTCCCTGTTTGTCGCTCAGCCACAAAGTCGTTTCGCGAGCCCGGAGGACCAACAGGATCGAGCGCGTTCTGACAGATCATTTTTTCAGAATTTAAAGAAAAATTCTGAATAATGTCTCTAAAAACTTGAAGATTTAAATATCAATTCGTAATATTCTCAAGTTCACAAGTTTGTTATACAAGTCTTATCTCATTTTTCTATATATTTTTTAATATACGGAAGAATTATGTATATAGATATTTTAACGAATTACATCTTATAAAAAAATAATGTATAAATATTAATATAAATAATTTATAAATAGTTTATAAATAGTTATATTGTTGTAATAGTTGTAATAAGCGGAAATGCTACAAGTATATACTACAATTTGTTTTCTTTTAGATACGAGAATTTATCCTATTATATTATTGTAACTGTAATGACATGAGTTCTTAAATCTTAAGTATTATTAAATTGTACAAATAATTAATCGCAGATAATACAAAATGCTTATTAAACTGTTTCGGTGTCTTTCAGAGGGCTCAATTCGAGTTAAACGGCAAGAAGAGAAAAAAGAAGAGAGTTTCGAGAATGAGATTTGTAAGGACAAGGATGCGGGCGAGTGGTTCAGATTGGTCGCGGGCGAGGGTGACAATTGCCGTGACGTTATTCAGTGCACGAGTTCCGGTCTGCAGGCAATAAGATGTCCGGCTGGTTTGTACTTCGACATCGATAAGCAGACCTGCGACTGGAAGGATTCCGTCAACAACTGCAAGCTGAAGAATAAAGAGAGGAAGGCCAAGCCCATGATTTACACTGAGGAAAGTAACGGAGAAAAGGACTGCACTGACGGCTCTGATGAAAACATTTGCGGTAAATCGACGTTAAAGGAAATTAATAGTCTTCATCGTAATTTAATCGCGAAAAAATATTTAAAAAACATTTAAATTCAGAATGGTTGCAATCTTTTCGACGTTCCAGACATGGACAATGATCCCAATAGAGCTCCACCATGCGATCCTTCTGTGTGTACCCTGCCCGACTGCTTCTGTTCGGAGGATGGTACCACGATACCCAGTGATCTCCCGTCTAAGGATGTTCCCCAGATGGTCACAATTACTTTCGACGACGCCATTAACAACAACAACATTGGCCTCTATAAAGAGATCTTCAGTGGCAAGCGCAAGAATCCAAACGGCTGCGACATCAAGGCAACCTTCTTCGTATCGCATAAGTACACCAACTACTCCGCGGTCCAGGAGATGCACAGGAAAGGCCACGAAATCGCTGTCCATTCAATCTCGTAAGAATTGACTCCTTCTAATAACACTGTCATTTCTCTCATTTACATGCCATTTAGAAAACTCCGTTCCGATTTGACTTTCTTCGCGAAGTTACCACGGAGAGACCCGTTCATACGCAAGGTCCCAAGAGAGCAGGTTCATGAGTTCGTAAATTGGAGGACAGGTTCACGAGTACATCTGTTCCCACGATACGTCATGTCATGTCGCTCATGACCATAGTCATAATTGTTAAAAATCAGAACACGATCACTACATAATGTTTACATGACAACTTTGGGGCAAGGCACAATGATGACGAGCGCTTTTGGTCGGACGCTACCGTCGACGAGTGGGCCAAGGAGATGGCTGGCATGAGGATCATCGCCGAGAAGTTCGCAAATCTGACGGATAACAGCGTGGTCGGCGTCAGGGCGCCGTATCTGCGGGTCGGTGGTAACAATCAGTTCACCATGATGGAGGAGCAAGCCTTCCTGTACGATTCCACCATCACTGCGGCCTTGAACAACCCTCCGCTGTGGCCATACACCATGTACTTCAGAATGCCGCATCGTTGTCACGGAAATCTTCAACACTGTCCCACTAGGTGAATATCAATCCTGATCGTAAAGAGTGTCAAGTTCTTGAACGATTCACAATGATGGTTGTCCTAAATATGACGAATAATTGTTTGCAGATCGCACGCCGTGTGGGAGATGGTGATGAATGAGCTGGATCGGCGTGAGGATCCACAGAACGACGAGTATCTGCCCGGCTGTGCTATGGTGGACTCATGCAGTAACATCTTGACCGGCGATCAATTCTATAACTTCCTCAATCATAACTTCGATCGTCACTACGAGCAGAATCGTGCCCCTCTCGGTCTCTACTTCCACGCCGCCTGGCTGAAGAACAATCCCGAATTCTTGGATGCCTTCTTATATTGGATCGACGAAATCCTGCAGAGCCACAATGATGTGTACTTTGTGACGATGACTCAGGTGATCCAATGGATTCAGAACCCGCGCACCATCACCGAGTCGAAGAACTTTGAGCCCTGGCGGGAGAAGTGTACGGTGGAGGGACCTCCGGCGTGCTGGGTGCCCCACACCTGTAAACTGACCTCGAAAGAGGTGCCCGGCGAGACCATCAACCTTCAGACTTGTGTCCGCTGTCCCAACAATTATCCTTGGGTGAATGACCCGACTGGTGACGGCTTCTTCTAAACTGCCGAGCGCGATTCTCCTTCTCGTCTAAGTCAAATTTCTCCTCCTTTCTCCTTAGTTCTGCCAATCCTTTCCTCCCTGTACCTCAACCTGACGTCGGTCGAAAGGTACGTCGCGAGTCTTCGCGATCCAACTACGGCGCCGGAAGTCACCGACCAACGCCAAGTATTCTCGAGACTTTGGAGAGCGATGGCGATTACGACGACGAGGCACATGGAGGAGACAAGGAGAAAGATCATTAGTCCGTTAAACTCCGATGACCGCCCTTAGTTGCCAATATTTTTCGCTGTTTTTATCGTTGAGAACGACGTATCTGTGATGATTAGTTCTGTTCAGTTGAAATAATACGGAGTCTAATGGACTGAAGGTGAATGGAATAAAATGAAACTTTTTACCCGCTTCGCGTTCACAGATGTCCCTTTAGCAATGACGTTTAGCTTCGTCTTCAGGTTACACCCGAAATTAGCACTCTACGTAAAAGGAAAAACACTATATTTTTTTGCGCGTGCCTGGTTATCAGCTGGTAATTAAAGCTAACGTTCATTATATGCGTCAGCAATTTGTGATAGACTCCCGAAGGCGACATCCTCGAAGTCCACGAGGCGGCAATGACGGCCACGTTGACCGATCATGATAACGATGACGATGACGAGAGCTGCGCGCATTTCCACTCGAAACCGGCAGAAGCAAAAGCAAAATATCGCGCCCCACTCGATCCCACGAGGAGAAATCGCGGATCCTTCGATGGCGGTGGCTTGGCGATCCACGAATGGGATTTCATATGTAATATAACCCCCCTCGCTCTATCACATTTCCGATATCCCAATTCCCAATGAAAGCAACGATCGATATCGATCTATCGGTAAACACGTGCTTTCTTCCCGTCAAACCTTCTCTCCCGTCCTCAGAAATAATCCTCAAAGATCGCCAATTGTTCCCCAATTTGAGGTATGCCCTTATTTTTTTAAGGGTTTGCCGATATAAATATATATATATATAAATTTATAAATATATATATATATGAAAATTAAATATTGCGTATGTATATTTGTAAAACTAAGTGATACTACCAACGTAGCGTTCTCGACGAACCTTTGAATAAAAGATTCTGAGAAATCACACATGAAGAGGTCTATTTTCATTATTTCTTTTCTCCCTGACTCATTTGCGACGTGTTAACCATTACGATCGTTCGGTAATGGGTTAGAAAGTGGGGCACGCTTAGGCCCCGCAAACTTGACCGTCATTCCAGTGAAGGAAAGGGAGGAATTTATTTCTAAGATATGAGAAAACATGGGTGCACGCGGAAATTCATCCGTTCATTATTTTTCTCATTACTTCGTTAGTATAGAACCACGCTGCGGCAAGCTTTCAAAGCTCACTCATTCCGAGTTAATTGGAATTAATGTGCTTCGTTAAAATCACGCGATACAAGATACGTTGCGGGAAAAAACATCTATTACCGTGTGCGAGCGTCGAAAGGAAATTTCATTTGCGAATTGTAAAAATACTTCCCTCGTAAAGACGTGTCTTACACATTTTTGTCGGTCGATTTGCATGCGGCGAAGGATCGTTATAAGCTGGTGTAATCGCGAGACGCGTACATCATCGCGAGATACGAGAGCTTATTTCAATTTATGCGCCATGACGGGAGGCTCATTCCAGTTTCGTAATTGCTCTGAAAATCTCGCTTGCGTGTCTCGATTGGCGGCCTTGATCTGAATTCGATTTACTGTGCGACGGACATCGATGACGCGACGAATTAAGGACGACTTGATCCTGCTACGATCCTCGAGAAAACTGAAAGCGAAAGTCTAAGAAAACACTTCGAATTTTGAGGATGAGTCCAATTATTTATTGAGAAACCATCGATTTACCAATTTACCTAAATATTATTTAAATCGCCTAATTTAATATATTCTACAGTATATCATTAAATTCTTATGAGGATGTATCCAAGTGTATAATTTCTGCAAAAAGTGATTGGAATTGGAAATTTATACTTTCCCTATAAAAATAAATGTTAAATAGTAAATAAAATAGTTCAATAAGGTCAATATTTATATTCAACAACACAATTTTAATAAAAATTTCTTTAAAAAAATTTTTTCATTTTATCTTAATTGTTTTTTAAAAACATGTCTACTTCTAATTGAAATAATTTTTAATCCTAATTGTAAAGCGCCACCAAACTTTTATGTTATTTTCAAGTACAATATATAAAAATCTACAATTTTTCATAATTTTTTCATTTAAAAAACATATTCTTATATAAACGTTGCATGCATAATAAATATGCAAATAAACATTGCATATTTTGTACCTGACAAAAATAACTTATTGAAAGTTAATAAAAAGCTTGCGCTTAATATTAAGTAGATGTTTTATTTACTTTAAATTTATCGAATGGTTTATGAAATGGAAATTTAAACATTGAATTGTTTATGAGATGTTTATGACTATGAAATGTCAAGTAACGTTTAATGACATAATCAAACATTTCTATTATAGTTTTCTAAGTGTTTGTAAAATACAACAGAGGATTAACCAGGTTTGTAACGTACTTCCAAATAATGTAACCGTCAATAAAACTCTTATAAACAATATCATCGACAAAACTCTTAAACAGATATATTCATAAACAGGTATAAACATAATCTTATTAAAAATTTAGAGCATCTCCTGACTTTTCGCCAGGATATATGCTGCAGATATTACTCTTATATATCCTTATTATTCACTTAAAAGTTACTGATTAAAAGTTACTGATTAATTACAGCAAAGTAAATGAGAGTTTGGAGTTTTTTGTCAGCAATTAGGTGCGGCAAATAATTATACATCCCAAATGGGGATGTGTAACTATTTATAACAACGCTGCACGCGAACTTCCACGCAAAACTCAAATTAAATCGCATAAAAGTGAAGAAGAGCGTGTCGCACGCATTATATAATGCCTCGAAACATGAAGCACAATTACAAGCCGTTGTCTCCATATTTTATTTTACTAATGTTTATTAAGTTTAAGTTAATTAAGGCGGATTAATGACTTTACTATTGTTATATGACAGCAAGACATTGGCGCACATGTTCGTTAATTATACAGAATATATCGATTTGCATGTTTCCGACCCACCATTATTCTCTACCTACGGATCGACGAATCGGGGAAAAAGAAAGGACGAACGCGGGAATAGGAAAAAAATAATTGTAACCTCGCGTGAAATACCAACCGGCCGCCGACGGTTGCATTCCGATGCAGCCTCTCTTTCGTCGCCGTTTAGCATCGTTTCGAGACAAACTTAATCAACGTCAAGAAAATTCCGCCGCTGATGGAAGTTTTATTCCGCAAGCAACAGGTACCTCAATCGTGATCGAGCGATCGTAAATGAGAGATTATGCATGAGATCATGTACATATATCATACTAACTTAGTTTCATGTTATTATACACGAAAGATTAGGGAGCAAAGTGTCTCAATAACTAAATGCGCCCAGTGATTGAAGATTCAACAACATATTTGTCAATAACAGCAAACAATGACAATCTAAAGAGAAGTTAAATATTTTGTATTAGAATAAGCAATAAAAATATATGATTTTAATTGCAAATTATTACAAAAAAATTATTTTCAAATTTTGCAAGACAGTCATATTTTTACTTATCTTTTTATCATCTTGAATAAGACATAATCCTATACAGAGAGTACAGAAACTTGCAACAACGTTTGCAATGTTATTACATTGTTATTGAAACATTGCATTGTTGCTGCAATATTTCTATAATGATCCTTGCCGTATAGGATAATTACTTTTCCAAATTTTTTAAAATATTGTACTATATTTATCTAAATATGTATTGTATATTTTGATTATAATGAATGAAAACTGAATTTAAAAAACTTATTTTAATAGAAATTTAGTTACTGATACAATTAATAGTGTAATATATCAGTTATGGAAATGTTCTTTTTTAAACTTACCTGATAGTATTTTTCGATTATGGACAAAACAAAGTTTCTTGTGGATATTAATTGCATTTGTAATACAACTAATTAATAATCAATAATAATATAGAACTGATCGTATCTTCTTATTAGTTCAATCATTAGGATATTTATCTTATACTAAATGTTCATATATGCTTTTGCAGTATGTGTTGGGGTAACCATAAACGTGGCTGCATTATTCATTTTCGCATTATTTAAATGCCTACTCGCATAATTGGCATGTATCACTTCTACTTGCGGTAAAGTCTTTGTTAGATAATTTTTCTGCGGCACGCAAATGGGAGGTTCACCCACGATCAAATTCCATTTACCCGTACAAGGCATGTTAATAGATTTCATAATAACAAAGGCGATATCTTTAAAGATAGTACACTGAGAGAAAAGTGTTTAATATTAGTGACTAAAATTGCAGGTAAAAAATTATATATTTAAAAAATATATGTATATAGTTAGCAATGAAAATGATAAACTATATATTATTTTGATATATAGAAGTAAAAATATAATACTTATTACTAACATTATAGCATAGTAATGGATTGCTTAATCTATAATTTAACCAGGCAGTTATAGTCATAAATAATAAACGCTTTTCTCTCACAATGTATTGTAAGTGTATTGTAAGATTTATCTTTTTATTATAGATATCAGGAATCGGCAGAAACAATTCCTAGAAAACATTTATATAACAGAGTTTTTATAATATATATACTTATATGTGAAGATTATTATAAATAACAAATTAACGAAAAGGGTTTTAAAGGATTACACATTACATTAATCTTGATTAAATAAATATTACCATTTAATTAGAACCAACTGTCGCCACTTTGACGCAGCCAAAAAATTTTTTCTACATAAATTAATCATCTCGCTAATTGCTCCGAATACACTGCAATTTAATGGACTGATTCACGAGGATGATTTAATGAGCGAGTCTCGGGAAGAGGCGGTGTCGATCCCTTGCACATCGAATAGGACGAATTTTCTCCTCTTCTCTCATGGAATGCAATGTTTCTCGGCGCCAGAACACGCGCAAAACGGCGCTAAACGGCAACCTGAAAATCTCGCACAAGCGAAAGTAGAGAAAGCTGCGTGTCTCGCGGAACCATGGCAAGGCCGTTGCTGTTTAAAGACGAAATACGCCTAACGGCGCCGTCCAGATGCCACAATCACGTGCACGGCTTCCAGATGCGCCACCGAGTATTAATCGCGTTCGCGCACCGGATCGATTATCTTCACCGGATACGATAAAACTTTCATGAGTTCGAGCGTGGACTGTTATTAAGTTCCAAGTTTATCGCACCAGTATTAGTTTTGAAGCGATATTGTTGTTTCGGTATATACGACATACTTATCTGCTAATGATTACATAAAAATGTTCGATTACTCCAAAATGTTAAACGCTTTTTATGCAACATTACATGACTCAGCTGGATGTGTTGGCCTAATTTTAATGCATGTGAAAATAAATTATGTCACATGTTCCAATGCAGCTAAAAATTTGTTATGAATATTTTCACATCTTAAAGATTAAGCTCGAAATTATAGATACCCTAGATGAAACAATTTGAACAACTCGAAACGGTCTTTATGTCAGTAAGTGTAGCTATGCAATTGCGAAGTTCACTCTATGCAAAGTCGCGTACGTTGCATTATTAATAATAATTCGCTCTGACGCGGCGGAGAGAACAAAGATAGAGAATGTAATTTCGGAAGCTGGAGGCAGCGCACACTGCTTGGCGCGCTTCCGGTGTGCTAGCTATTATAGACTACAGCTAAAACAAAGCGGACCAGGCCGTTAAGCCGCTTGCAAGTGCAAGAATCCCGGTAATGGAATATTTAATAACTTCGGCTCTCCGGTTGGCGGATCGACGCGGCGCCTGGCTCGCCTCGATACCGAGCCGAAGAAACGGTGTGGCTCCGGTGAAATTGACTCCTACTAGGTCAGTGGGTGACAGAAGGCGAGTGACGCGGCCAGATATTCGCAGATATTCGTCTAACTTGTTTACCGCTTGTTTTCAGTCAGAGACGCATGCAGATAAACATCGTACCGGTCTATCTCCGCGCTATTAATTGAAATTCTCTTTGCCCGACGATATCGGAGGCAGGGAGATTTTCTCGCAATGCTCAATTTCACTGACCGACGATATCGCGACGGATGAATTAAAAATAACATCTGCTTAGTGAAAACAGATATTTTTGCTGTACTTGTATCAGCTTTGCGAAATGAGTTGGATAACTTTGCGAAGTGTATATTTAGAATAAACTTCATAATTACGTTTTTTTTTATTATTGTTATTATCAATGTTATCAATATTATATACAGAAAATACACATATAATCTTTATTCGCGAAAAAAATTGGTTCGAATAACCAAATTTTGATTAGAACAATATAATTTTTTAATGAAAAAGTAAGAAAATTTTTGTTATTCAACATAATTTTTGTTCTAATTAAAACTTGGTTACAATAAGCAAATTTTGATTAGAATAATATAATTTCTAAATGGAAAAGAGGTAAGAAAGTTTTTATAAAAGAGTCACATATCAACAAAATAAATGATTATGTGCATACTGAACATTTTTCTCAATGTATCAATTAAAGAAATTTCTGAGCGAATACCAATTAGAATTATAGTACATATAACTAGCTTGGCTTATTTCACTGTTAAATCCGTAGTGTTAAATTTAACTTAACGTGAGTCGCCACTGCTCCTATTCAATTATATCGTTATTTTATATTAAAACAATAGCTATATTTGACACTATATATTGTCAAATTGATACAATATAGTATCAAATTTAACTATCGTTTTGGTAAAAAATAACAATATATTTAGTAGAAGCAGTGGTGACTCACGTTAGGTTAAATTTGACACTATAGATTTAACAGTGTAGCTTCCTTTTACCCTTATAATTTCTTATTTTTATTAGTACGAGATTAATATTTTAAACGAAGAGTTATATAAGTGTATAAGAAGAAATTAACGGTGACATACGAACATAGAAAAATGTTACGGTTGTCACAACCGGAAATAATGATAATTTTCGCCCATTAATACATTTGGTTGTGATAACCGTAAGATGGACATATCTTAACAGCCATAACCGTTAAGATGTGCTAATTTTACGGTTATCACAATCGTACTGTAGTTCTTATAACCCAAAAATGTATTAATGGGTGACTTTTGATCGTGGCAACCGTAGCCGTTTTTTCCGTGAATAGAATGTAATATGATATCTTCAAAAGATCCATATATTGTTATATAAAAAGATCCATATATTTTGTTGTATAAAAAATAATTAATTTCGACAGAATGGATAAAATGTAGATTGCCATTACTGTTTGTAAAAATATAACGAAGAATGTATTTATCCTAATAAAAAAAAAGTTTCCTTCGAGCCGGATTTGAACCAGCGACCTATGGATTTCTTCCGAAGGGAGCTTCTAAACCTCTACAGTCCACCGCTCTACCAACTGAGCTATCGAAGGCTTGTGCTGAAGGTTACTTAAATAAATTAGATCTTTTCGAAAGATGTTATATATACCTTTTAAAACGAAATGTTTACATATTACATTATATATACTAAAGTAAATGACAATATAATACGAAAGGAACTATTATCCGTCGAATTTATTAGCAACTTACGGAATTTATAAGAAAATAATCAATTATATTTCTCCGCTTTATGAAGCTATTGAAGATATAGAAGATACAAGTATTTACCTATAAAAAAATGAATAATAATCTGTTAAGCTCTCATCAACGTTGCGTAGGATATTAAGTATTTTTAAAAAAAGATTCTTGGAAAGAAGGTAGCAAAAAAACTCCCTCGAGTCGGATTTAAATCATTTATGGATTGCTATATTTAAATATGAACAACTGCAGTCCTCTACTAATTAAGTTTACTGTTGAATGTATAAACATCTATACAGGGTGTCTTCGAAATAGATAGCCAAATTTTATAAATATATTGTACCCACCGTAAAGATTTAAAAACATAAATTTAGAAACACTTTCAAGTAGGTTGATATGATTCTTTTTTAAGTTTATAAATATAATATACTGTTAAAGTTCGACCATTTATTTTTAAAACATTCTGTCATATCACTTCTATAAATAAAAGTGTGATATCATACAGAGAAGTATCAAGAAAGAAAAGTATTTGTGACTATAACTGTATGGCAAAATTATAGCTTTAGTGTAATTATTACTGCTATAACGTAATAATAATTATATTTATAATTCTATATATAAAAAATATACAATTGGCAACAAAAACAATTGTAGTTATAATTTCGATACAAATCATATACTTTTTTTGATATAGAGAACTATAAATATATAATTATAATTACTAATATTATAGCAATAATAACTGCAAATGAAGCTTTTAACTATAATTATTTTACTACCCTAATAGCACACTTTATTCGAGGGACGTTCTGGCGAACGTTCTTAGGACATAGGGATAGTCTCTGAATGTTCTTTGGAACATCCCTTGAAGATCTGTGCTATTAGGATACGCAATTACAGTTACAAGTACCAAACATTTTTCTCTCGTTATCAATGCAGCTATATCTGAAATGAGATAAAAAATTGATGTCTCGCAAAGAATTTTTATGCTTCAATTTAATTGCAATCTACGAGAATTATTCTTAAAAAAATATTTCATCATTCTATCGCTGAAGCTATTAAAAATACGTATTTCATTTAAGCGAAATAATTTCCGTGACAAAAATTGTGCATAATCTGACAATAATTAAAGTGAAAACACTGTAAAAAGAAATGTGTTTTATTCTTGTCCCTATTTTTTAAACACTTAAAGATGTTTTAGTTTTAAACTTTTTCAATAGACAAAACATCTTTAAGTGTTTAAAAAATGGAGTCAAGAATAAAATATTTTAATATCTCAAAATTAAACATTCTTTTTTCAGTGAACAAAGATAGAGATAAAAAAACAAGATATGTTATTAACAAAAACTATTTTTGTCAAACAAATAATGCAATTGGATTAAATTTAATGACTAATTTCTATTCGTTATTATAGGCCTTTAAAATTTGCAGTAAATAATAAAAAAATTCCTTCGAGCCGGATTTGAACCAGCGACCTATGGATGTCTTCTTTTACATAAACAATTAAACAACTACAGTCCACCGCTCTACCAACTGAGCTATCGAAGGCTTGCAGTCCATTTTTTCAGAGGTGTCCAATTATTTAAAAGAATATCATAAAGGAGTTAAAAGAATTCCTTCGAGCCGGATTTGAACCAGCGACCTATGGATGTCTCTTCTTGAATAATTAAACCACTACAGTCCACCGCTCTACCAACTGAGCTATCGAAGGCTTGCAGTCCATTTTTTCAGAGGTGTCCAATTATTTAAAAGAATATCATAAAGGAGTTAAAAGAATTCCTTCGAGCCGGATTTGAACCAGCGACCTATGGATGTCTCATTTTGCATTGAATAACTACAGTCCACCGCTCTACCAACTGAGCTATCGAAGGCTGTTGTTAATTGCGTTTAATATACCATCATAATTGATAAAAATGACCAGATAACCCAAGTGATCGGTGTGGACCCGTGTGTACAAATCGGCGATAAAAAGGCGATTTGTAAAACAGCGACGTAAATTTATGACATTATTGTACTAGCAACACACGTTTTTCGCTTGGTTTGGTATATTCCGGTGCATTGCCACGATATTAATGTAATGCTGTCGACGTAAGATAGGTAGCGAGCGTAATAATGAACCGTATCCCGCTACTGGCGTTACACGAGCGTTCCGCATGAACGAGCGAAATTCTCTTCCCACTCCGATTCCGTCGAATCGCCGGGACCGATTATTCGGGCCAAATAACAGGTACAATTGTGTGAAGCCGCCGTCTGCGTAACGAGGGACAAATTGCAGGTGGAAACCCTCGCAGCATGAGACCAATTCAATCTGGTGGAAAATCCCGTGGCGGTAAGATACGCCCATGGCAAGGGAAAATCTAATCTCGATGGAAAGTGATTATGCAGATTTCGAGGCAAAGGCAAGCCGACTGAGGCGTTTTCACTCGCGATGGAGAACCTGCTATTCGAAAATACCAAACAAGTTTAGCTACCATGCGACCTCGTTAACTCACTCCCTTTCAACTTTTTTCCGATGTTCAGTGTTGCACTTTATCGTGTTCAACTGACTTAATTATCGTACGATTTTATTTATTAACTTGTTACAATCCTAGCGAAATGAAAGTTGAAACATAAAACCCAGACCCCATTTCGCGCTAGTGTTCGTCGCTGAATCGGTATATTGGGAGGAAAGTGTTTGATATTTGTGAGTTTATGATTGCACGATAAGATAATTATAGTTAAGAACTTATTTAAGAACTTAATTAATAATATAATTTAATATAATTAGTTTAATACAATTTTATAATTGTCTTCGGGAAAAATCATATATTCTTTTTAATATATGGAACTGTAAGTATAATTATATATATTATTGTTATAGTTATAAAAATGAAGTTTTTATGCGGAAAGAAAGGTTTTGCTGGAGTATTTAAAAATTATTCAGCTAGATAGATTTGAAAATAATTATTAGACATCGGACTTTTATGCAGACATGCACAAAATATGCAAATTTGTACAAATATGCACACTATGCACAAATAAATATGCATTTTTAGAATGCTTTTTAATAAAACAAATTTCTATTTTTATATTACTTTCCAATCTGCTTTCTAAAAAAATATGAAATTACATAACAATCCGATGTCTAATAATTATATGAGGACGCTCAAGCATGATGCTGTAACGCTGCAAAAAAGTTAACATTTTCGCAATCAGTTTAAGCATCCAATACAATTATTTAGATGGCATCCAATAAAGCATCTAATAAAGCATCCAATAAAGCATCCAATAAAATTGTTTTCAGATCTGTATCTAGTTAAATTTTTAGACATTTCAGCATAAGCGCTTTTTCGTGTATCTATAATTATTTTATCATGCAATTATAGTCACGAATACTAAAAATACTTTTCTCTCAGTATAGTTTTAAATCTCTGAATAAGTTGCATATCGTACTTGCCACACCTCATTGCGTTACCCACGCACATTCCGTTCGCTTTTCTCCAGAAGGAGACGTTGCAGCATACGAGTCTTCGGAAAACAGAATCACGGACTAATGGACGACACGTGATCGGTTGGTCATTAAGATGACAGATGAGCATTGGTGGTATTGCAATAGCGAAAGCAGTTTCACCGATTTCGTTTCGTCAGCGACTCTTCCGGCTATCCCAAGGCTTCTTTTCAGACAAGCAAGGACGCGACCGGAAGATCGATTAAGCGATCGTTGGTACCACGGCGAAGTGCATTACGCGACCTCGAGACCGTCTCGTCAGTGTCACGAGAGCGCAAATTTCTTGCGATCGATCGAGCGGCGCCGTCCTTGTTATCGGCTCGCTTCGCGGGTTCTTTCATTTCCATGTGTGTTTTAATGGCGATTGGGACGCGATATCGGAAGAATTTTCGTAGTGAAAGGCATGAGAACGTGCCGTTTGCGACCTGAAGTTTATGCGACCGCCGTAGTTCGTTAATGGGCTCACGTTTGATATCTCTGTTTCACATCGCAATATCTCTAGATAGGGGAAAAGATAATTAATGTAGTCTCTTAATTAACCCATTTGTATTTCGAGGGGCGTGTGTATCTGATTATTTTTTTTATTGGTATGCGTACATTTATATCAACGGGAGAATTTATCGACGTTATGTTCGTAGATCGCTGTCAGATATTATAGACATCTCTGTATAAAGTATCGAGATAAAAGGATAGCTTTTTTTATTGACTTTCGCAGATGAAAACGAAATTGGATTCAAGAATGGCACGAGAGAACCTCGGCATCTTCCACTGTCGCTTTCAACTTTCAACTCTCCGACCATCATGTCTTCCCCACTCGGTGAGTTCTTCTCTCGCTTTTTTTTTAATGTCACTGAATGTACATCGAAGGTGTAACGGGATACCTATGTTTATTACGACACCTCTTATTATCCACAGGAGGATCTTACGAGAGAGGCTCGCCAGAAGGCGACTCATAATCGTCCGGATTGAATAAAGCACAGAAGAGCGTTATGCGATTTTCTTAATCACGAATATACGTTCGCATTATTCGATGAATCACGTACAAAGTGGATTATGATTATAATGGATTGCCTTCTTGTCTTTTAGCCTGAAAAAACTAAACAGTCAAGTACCGCATATTGAATGCAAAGTTATTAAAAGTCATCAGTCAGTTATTTGATAATGATTGTAGTTATCTTTAATAAAATCATAAGTCTAATGATAAAGATATCTAACATCAAAAATACAAATAGCTGGCAAGACTGAAGTAAAAGAAAAAACAATTCAAGAATTCTTGTCAGTGACCAAATAAGTGTAAAAGTTAAATTTTCAGAAAAAAAAATTTCATATTTTCAAATCGTTCATTGTATAAATATGGTAATTTTTCTTTGGATATATATAATAGATATAAAAACAAAATTTTAAGCTTTAATTATTATTTCGGGGACACACTTTTGAAAAAATAATTAAAAAATTTTTAAACGTGTTTGGTTCTTGCAGAAATTTTATATGTTACTTATGTTGCTATGTATCCCATATTTTACATTTACCTTCTTTCATAATATTAATAATGATAAAGAAAGAAATATTTTAAAGTAGCTTATGTAGTAGTTAAATAATAATTAAGTAATAATTAAATTAAACCCTTATATTTCCCATTTTCTTGTCGGAACAAGATTGTTTACAAAGTGATGCTATTAATGATTTGATGCCATAACTCAGACTTTTTTTGAATGTACTTAATTGAACTGTAGAAAACCTTTTAATTACAGTTTCTTGTAGAAAACTTTTCAATTACAGTTCTATATAATGCACATATTCATGTCGATCAATTTATTTATCTAAACGTTCAAGGGACATAGACTTATGAAAGCAGCCCATTACAGATGATCAATATTCTTACATAATATTTGATATCGCAATATTATTAATCATTGAAGATTATATTGATTCTCCAGATTGCTTATTTTAAAGGGGACATCAATATTATACAAAATAACTGTACAATAATGCTGAGCGTCTAGGGAACGCTTAATGCAATTAGCATCAAACGTAAGACATCGTATAAACAGACGCTGACATTAAATCGCCGACTATAAACCGCACTGTACAACGAGCTATATAACGGGATTTTTCTGTCGCGTCGTTGCGACATTATCGTATTATTCGCGTAAGCGGGGTCATTCTCATACTTACGCACATACGAGAATATACGGTCGGTCCCGCCGACGAATCTCCCGAGATTGCGCGGATAATACGAAATCCTCCTCCTCATCCGCCGTCCCCGCTGCATCACCGACTTCGGCCCTGGATTACATGACGTACGACGTTTGACAGTGAAAGTTCTCGGCGCGCAAAACCGTGTTATGTGCCCTCGAGCTGCCATGCAGTACGTGAACCACTCGTCCGCCCTGTCTTTTCTGACTCCCAGCCACGAGGACACGATTTTCGAGCTCACGGACCTCCAGAAATCCACATCAGTTAAATGAGCGATAGATAAGATCAGCGTGTCTCGAACTTTCAGGGAGGGTCCAAACAGCGTTCCTATTCTTTCTCTATCTTTCTTTTCTCTTTTTTCGCCATGTTAGAGTAGACACATCGAAAATAACTGAGACATCGTGAATCTTCTCGTGTTTATCGAAAATAAAATCGCAGACTATTTTCTCATCGTGGAAGGAGTTTATCTCACTTGGCTACTAGGTTGCAAAATCTAATTTAATGACGATTTAGATGCAAAGTAGGCAAGGCGAAAGCGAAACTTTCTGAAAACTGATGCGCTTCTTCTCACGTTTAATCCTCTTATCACTTTCTGCCGTAACATAATATTCCTTGAGACTAGAATCATCGATGGTGCCATTTTGACTCTGTTAATAACTTCGATTTGTTTCCTTTTCATATTAAATATACAATACAGACCTGCTATATAACATAGGCTTCCAAGGGTCGCCCTAATTCAGAGGATCTTACTCCAGAGGACATTTCCACAAAGAAAGAAATATATTAGATAATTTAACAAAGTTATAGCTTGTCGTTTAAGTCCAACATCTATAAATAAAAAGATTTAATAATTTAACAAAGAAATTATGTCTGTAAGTAATTATCAGTATGTTTATTTAGCTAATTTTTTGCTGTGTGTGCAATTAGAACTGCTAATAAGTTTTCTTCAGTAGCAAAAGTATGCACTATTTTAGCTAGCATGTTTTGTTAAAAATTTTGATCTATTTGGATTGAATTTCATGGAAATTATCTTTGCTGTGCAAAAATAATTTTCTACAAAGTATTTTAATATTAATAAATTTTCTGTGCTATTACAACAAATATGATTATTTATAATCGCTGATTTTATATAACTTTGTTACTTTATATAAAAAGGCTGTTTGTACTCGTACATTATGGCTGTAAAAATTTGTTGAATGAGTGAAGTGTTTAATTGTTTTAATAAATCTTTTTTTCCGCAGGACGTTCCTCGAATAGGTGCTGAGTGAAGAATATTGAAAATATAAATACAAATAATATAAAAATACAAATAATATAAAAATGAATCTTCATTTACCGAAAACAAGGATAAGAAATTACCAAATTGATATCTTCGACAGTTCTACAACAGGATACCATCAGTGATTCTAGTATTAAAGTTCGCGTTTTCTCGTCGCTCGAAATGGCATGAGATCGTAATCTATGCTTATTCAGGAAATCGTTAACGATCGGGATTTGCCGGGTGAAGAGCTATGAATTTCGTGGATCGATCGCTTGTCTTAGGGACACCCTGACCGCACTCCACCTCCTGCGCATCGTACCGCACCTCCTCAGGGGCAAGGTCGACCACTCCCTACTACCGTAGCACGAACGTCTGCACGTACACGTACGCGTACACGCGTGTGCACAATTTCATTGGTATACAAATGGAAGTTTGCACATGACTGCAGCTGCATTCTGCGTCTGCTTCGCTCTTTCTCTCTCTCTCTCTCCTTTCTCTCTTTTTTTCTGTCTTTCTCTTTCTCTCATTTTCGCTCTACTTTTCTTCATCCAGGGCACCGTGTGCCAACTTATCCGATCCTGTGGACGAACTGGTGAAAGTGACAAAAGGCAAGGTCGTCCCGAGCCGCCAGCGAATTACAAAATCAGGAATTCCTCGAAAACCATGCAGATTGGCCATGTATTGAGCGGGTATTCGATCGGCCGTGCGAGGATAACTTGCGCAAGGTTTATAAAAATTAAAGATTGAGCATTAAAACTGTGCATCCTTAGACGACAATTTGGGAAATGTCCGTGGTAACGCGGAAAACACCTATATCCTCGTGTCATCATAAAAACGTAACTTTTGGGGACGAAGTGGACAAATTTCAGTTAGTATATTTTAAATAAAAAATGTTCAGAATTCATTCATTCTTTCTTTATCTAGAAGAATATGCCAAAAATTTTATTTAAATGGATATTTGATATTAAATAAAAGTATGAACATTTTTGACAACAATGTAATTAAGTTCTAATGATTAATGTACAAATTGGCCGAAAAGAAATGATAGTGTAACTTGCTCCATTTTCCCATGTGATTTATATCTCCGGCAAACAATTAAATTTCACCGGCGATTTCTAACGTTGCAATTCAAAGAGAAGCATCGGTCTTCTTCACGAAAGCGTGACAAGGTGGTCACCCATTTGGGTGACCATAAAACGACTTCAAGTTATCTAGGTGCAGTCAGCAGTCGCAGAAAATATTGCAATCTCTAATAGTAATGATTAAAAAGATGATTTTCTTATTAAGTGAAGTCACGAGTCGACTTGTTGCAGCTTGCGTATCAAAATCAGTTCTAATCAACGTGGATAGTGGAATCAGGATTAACCAATGTCGTATTATCCGACCGCCGGATTATTAGATTTCGTTATCGAGTGCTTTATTTCAGTCAGTTCAATCAGTTTTGAATGTGCAACGCTCTCATATATAAACGCTGTATCCGTTTCACAATGTATCAAAGAATTGTTTCATTTTATTAAGATTTCAGGAAGAATGTAGTTGATACATGGAAAGAACAGTTACGTACATACAAAGTTATAAATAAACAGTTATATACATGGAAAGATCAGTTTTGCTGAAATGTCTAAAAATTTTGCTAAATATAGATCTGAAAATAATTTTGTTGAATCATTAAATTGATTAGGACATTCAAATTGGCTGCTAGAATGTCATCACTTTTTGTAGTATTACTCATCATGCTTAAGATTTCTACATAATTATTTTGATGGTCAAACAAAATTATATATTTTCAGATCTGTAGTTAGCTGAATTTTTAAATACTTCGGCAAAATTATTTTTTCTATTAAGGATATAATTAAAATAAGTTAAAAAAGATATAATTAAAATAATATAAATATTCTTTTATATAAAAAAGATATATTACATTTTATTAAAATAAAATATAATTTTTATTATTCAACTTCCGCGATTATTTGATCTGGGGCCGATTCACATTAAAGATAATCAAGGTTCTACAGTATATCTTCACAATAGTGAAGAAAACGAACAATCTTAGGCGTAATCTAATAATAAGTATGGGCGTCGCATATCGTTGCACGTCGCCGAGCGAGACGTAATAAGCGGTAGTAAAGTTACGTGGATCTCATGGAGAAATGTGCAGGAATAACTTGAAGCGATCCATGGTAGATTTCCGGGAAATCAAGTAAATCGCGATCTATGATGACTGTTTGATCGTGACAATCGATAGCTTCCTTATAGATAAACGATCTGTGAGTATGGTCGTGACGCGTTTACACAAACGACGTTGAAGATATACGATTACGGGTTATTTTCCATGAAATATGATTTTCCAGCATTAAACTGACGGCGTAATGAAAAACGAATGCAATATATTAGTATGAAATATTTTTGCACGCAGTTATGTGAAAATTAATTGTTTTTTCCTTACGTAAAAATTATTATTCATGTATAATAAATTTTAAGCATTTATAATTAATAATTATAATTAATATTTTTAAAGTATTTAAGCATAAAAAATTTAGATTAAAATTGTTATTTATTAGAGTAAAGAAATCTTTAATTCAAAATAAATAATTATGCTTTTGATAGAATTTATAATTTTTACTTCATTTTTATGTGCAGCATTAAATTATTTTAATTACTTTTAAAACAAACATAGTTAATAAAAGAAGAGAGAAATTAATTGTTAATTTATAGAGATATAAAATATGTTGTAATATTTTGTAATATACAAAATAATATAAAGAAAGAAAGAGAAGATTACGAGATAAATAAAGGCTTGACTTTTTTCCCTCAATTACTTAGAATTACTTTTATGAATTTATTGCACAAGGAAAAATGTCATATAGGATCGACATAAGGTATCTTGCAGCGAAATTAAAGCCAAGAACCTTTAGCCATTCTATTAATATTCTGGACATTCTTCCTCTCTTGTTTTTCGTTTGATATAAAATCCGATATGTCAGGAACTCATCTTGTTTTCAAACTGAAGATGTGTAAAAATGTAATAGCATAAGCCGGTCCTGTCGACACATTGGCAATATAATCTAGAGGTCAATTTAGAAAGGTGGATCATAAAATTTGGGTCGCTATATGAACTTTCTTCGAATCGTACAACTGTTTCTTCTAGTGACTTTTTTTAGTTTCTTTTTGCCGCGAAAAAGTGCACACAACGCACGTTCCAAGGGCCGCAGCTAATATTTCTTGTGCAACAAACGATATATAATGGCCGGCGACAATATATATTTTCGAAAACTCCATTTAACCTGCCACGTAGCAAAGTTTCCTTAAACGCTATTCTTCTTTGTCTCGAAATGACTCGGTGCATAATAAACGTTCGGTTGACACGTGAGTCGCATAAAGAAGCAATACACGAAACAAAGCGCCGAACAAAATTGACATCAATTGTATACACAAAGAACGGTTTTGCTGAAGTATCTAGATAGTAAAAATTTAGCTAGATAGATTTAAAGAAAATTTTATTGGATCATCTAAATAATTATATAAGGATGTCAAAATTGATTATTAGAACATCAAACTTTTTACAGCATTGTCATCAACGTTTAAGCTTTCTATAGAATTATTTTTCTGGCCTAACAAAATTATTTACAAATTTGTATATAGTTAAATTTTCTTCAGCGCCCTTTTCGTGTAATAATCTATTAGGTTTATACTCATTAATTAGACAAATTATTAATTATTATTTTCAGCTTCTGATTATTCTTTATTATTTTTTATGAAAGTCTATAAAGTGAAGCATACATAGAAAGAACGGTTTTGTTGAAATATCTAAAAATTTAACTAGATACAAATTTGTTAATTTAATAAGTAATATTACTTTTCTAGTTCTGCTCATAGCGTTTTAAAACCGAAAAAGATTTCAACAATTTGTAGAATCAGATATGTATATAAATTTACACAGAAATATTTAAGCACTAAGATCCTCTTTGATCGAACATAGGATTTTTCTTATTTAATTATATTTATTTTCATCGGCCCAAATTTATGTCATAATTGTTTCTCTGCATGGCAACGTAAGCCTCGATTCATTAGACTTCATCATCGCAATAGTGGCTGATAGAATAGCACGCAGTGCATGCATGCTTACACCTAATACGGTTGTGTCCTTCGAGTGAATGACAGAAAAATTAAAAGAAACAAATTCTCAGCGTATGACAAATTCGACTAACAATTCGAAGAAAGCGCCACGTATTGGCGCATTCTAACGCATTCTAACCGCCGAAGGGAATCAATAGCGCCACTGGCCGTGGAGCGATTACGGTAAATAACGGAAGGCTGTTTGTGCAAGGTGAACCACCTTCCTTCTCACCTACGGAACAGATCGGCCGACGTACCTTTCCAAACAGAATTTCTCTCTCGCGATTCTCTTTCTGAAAGTTTACGGCGTCGGAAAAGAAATAATCCCCGATGGATTATTTCGCGTCTTGTGTATACGCGGTGTTCTATAATCTTCCAACGTTAATTAAAATTTCATTAATATTGAGATACCTGACGAGTGATTTAAAGAAATATTGCAGATAATAACCAATTTGTTTTTTTTAAAGAGGACTAAAAATTTTAACATTTCATTGTCACAGGAGGAAACAGCTACATATGTGTTTCAGGACACCGCGTAAACGTAATTCTTCTTAATACCATCTTCTTAATTAACTCCTTCGCGAATGTGACTAGTGATATTAGCTCCAGGCTAGCAATTATGGGCGCGACGCGCCACGAGAGTTAATCTCTGCATAAAGTTTTCTATTTAATAGGACGCCGATGAGAGAATAAATTCCGCTGTCGGTTCGGATAAGATTTTACGCGGAAGCGACCAATAATTCATTCCGTCGTTCTCGTTGAACTGTTCCCATAATGCACGCTTTCTGCATACATTAAGATCGCAATCGTCGATATACATTATCAATGACGCATTCGAGTAGACTATTTTGGGAAAAAATTTTTTTAAAACTTTTTTCACCTATAGTTTGCGTATGTATAAAAGTGTACTTTTCTCGATGATGTTTCTTTTTCTCATTTATTTTTTGGTAAAATAATTATCTAATTTATTTCGTTTTTTTTTTAAAATTATTCTTGAAATCAAATTTTTATGGCTGATAAATCATCCTCTTGCGACAAAAAATTTTCTCTTTCGAAAACTTTAGATTTTTGCGTTACGAAAGAAAGTGGGAGAAAGAGGAAACTTTATATAATATACTAATCCTCTCTTTTTTCTTCGATAAAAAATATTTTACATATTAATGTTTAATAGCTTTTAATAGCTTTTTCGTCGATCGAGAAGCGAGGCGGAAGATTGCTGTCACAAGGTAAACCGCTTTCATTCCTGTGCAATGATTTTACCATTAAGTTGCCTATTCGAACGAGAAATAATTCAACCATATATGTACAGTCTTCCTTATATTCTAAGAAATTTAATTAAGATTTTGTATTTAAAAGGCTCATATAATCCGTTCCATATACGCGATTTATTTCAGCAGTGCATTTGGTTTTGCTAAAGGTGTGTGTGTGTGTGTGTGTGTGTGTGTGTGTGTGTGTATTTATAAATTTAATTAAATTCAGATCTAAAGTAATTTTATTGAATTGTCAAAATAATTATATAGGACGCTCAGCTGCTTGCCAGAATGTCAAAATTTTTTACAACATTGCTCATCATGCTTGAGTTTTCTACATAATTTTTTAATGCTCTCCTATCTGCTACTTGTTCTCTGCCTCAGTTTTCTACATTTCGTTTAAATATAACTCGTTTTTACATTGTTTTATAATTTAATTGAATTGCATGCTTTGTAATTAAGTGTTTTCATATTTAATGTTTACTCTAATTCATGGCTATTCTGTACGTATATTCTAAATAATTATATCATGTTACGTTATTTTCTGATTAAATTTTTATATTTTTCCTATCTATTTATAACTTTAATTACTGTATGTTAATGCATCTGTTTCTTATTATATGTATTTATTTTCAATAATTTGCATATATGTACGCTCAAGAATGGTTTTAATCCCTTCAAGTTTACGTACATTGTATGTACATCAAATTTGTGTGTGTGTGTGTGTGTGTGAAGACATTATCCGTTGAAATTATTTAGTTCTATCGACGTTATCTGAGATCTGATATACATAATAATGTACATGTTGGAACAATAATCAATTTTGAAAAAATTAATTGTTTAATATGAATTACTTATTAAAGTACGCATGAATGGAATTACAAATTTTTTTAACTTTGTTCAAATAAAATCAAATCTGATTAAGGGATTAAGTCAACTACTTAACTGCCTATATCTATTGCTATATTTATCGCATGCACAACTGGATATCTCCAATATTATATTATTATAATAATATTGTTATTATTATTAGATATTATTCCCTGTAAATCCCTGCACTCAATAAAGTTATTATTATTATTATTATTATTTTGATGGTTTAATAAAATTATTTTCAAGTCTGTGTTTAGTTAAATTTTTAGATACTTCAGCGCAAACTCGTTCTTTCCGTATAGGTGTTATCAGAGACACAGTAACGTTTCTGGTATCAAATGCTTGTTTATTATTATATTTATATATTCTGTATCTATACTGTATATAGTGTATATATATTGTATATATAATATATTTAATTCAAAAACACGGGAAGAATTAACGTTTAATCTCATGAGGATTTATTGGAAAAATGTTTTCGTTATTACCGATAGTTTTGACACTTCGCGAATAGATGACCCGATTACTACGCCTTCGCCTTTTTCCTCGTCGGAAAGCGTTGGTGTCTTCGATGGGAAAGTCTGGATAAGGCGAGCCGCACAGCAGCGCATAACGGCGAGGAGAGAAGCATTTCGAAATACGAGATGCGCATAATTATGCGCGCCTACTTAAGTGCATCGGGAATGCAGCGACGTCTCCCTCGTTTTTCTGTCACGCCCTTGTGGCCGCTGTGGCCATGTCTCTACCTTTCGATCGGCGTTTATGGTGGTTTTTTTTATTTCTCATAGAAATAAACCGACGGCATCTGCCATCCTCGTCGCGCTGCCATGCCGTCGTTAAGTCGAACAAAGCCGGATTCTCCGTCGACAGGAAAACTTCTCAGGAGAAATCGCGCCGCGCCGCGTCGCAGACTTTGCGTTTTCGCCTTCGACTTCGACCATTATGTATTACGTGTAATTGCATGCTTGCACACGGTTGTACCTAGCTGCAAAATAGATTTCGCACGTAGCGAGTCGCGGTGCGAACATTCCGCGACCTTATTTCGTAACAATTACATCATTATACATTTTGCAATGTGTATCGAATGAGAACGTCAAACGGTCAGAAAGCTACTGTTTTCATCGATTTATTACACGGTAGATTTTTGTTCATCGTTTTTATGCAGCAACACAATGAAATTGCAATTTTTTGTGTACGCATTATTTTCACATTGGCGCATGCTCCTATGTTTTAGATTTTAGATCTTTCAAATTATACGAGAAGATTAATTTTACATCATGTTGCTTGCATTGAAAGATTTAATTTTATAAATAAACGCAATAATACGATTTTGCGTGTCTGTGTTCAACGTGAACTGAATTGTTTCACATGATGTATAAAAATGTAGTGAAAAAGAAACTCGGATCGTTTTGCATGTAACCGATATTCCAGGATAAATCAGGTCAGATCGATGATCGTAGATTAAAGCATGATTTGATCGATTGATTTCCAATCACGTAGCGGAAGAGGGCTTGTTTATATGATCGACGCATACCAGGGACGACGTGATTTTCACCTTGACCGTGAACAGGTTATTGTCCATCAGTTATTCCGACATCGCGAGATGGTCGACTTTTCGGATCTGTTGGGCTAATTTGGAAAGCATCACGTTTGTTTAAATTCATTAATTTATTATACATTTTGTAACTTTGATTATATACAGGAAGAAGCATTTTATATTTCCGTTAGAAACGGTCCACTCAAGTCCTTGTTAAAATTTTGTGTTGAATTTTTAATATATTTAGGTATTAATTTAACATAACGTAATTGCGTTATTTCAATATTTTGTATTAAGTTAATATAACATTTCTTAATGTTATAATAACACAATTTATGAATAAGCGAAAATGTTAAATTTATTGTGCAGCATGTTAATTTAATATATATAAATGTTAATTTTAATAAAGAATTTTAATAAAGAAATGATTGTTTACAAATTATGTTAATGTTACATTTTTGTGATAATTTTTTACATAATATTTGTGTTATTTTACATTCATCCTGTTTTAAGTTAATTTTAAATCGAGAAAGTACCGTTTCGATGTATTAAATTTAATACTAATTTTTCTGCTTATGTATAAATATATAATATATACATCTCATATATAATAAAATAGATAAAAAATTATGATTAAAAAAGGTATGTGTAAATTTTTAACGAAATAAATTGGAATTATATTTATATTCCAAACGCGTGAAACTTTCGTTTCCTAATATACTCTAATTTATACGAAACAGTGTTAATTTGAATAATTTGAACAATATTCAACAGGTTTTAAGATTATAAATTAGGAAGATACCGAAGACCAGAATTTCTCGTGAGATCATTAAATCGTTACGACATTGTCGAATTAAATTTCATGGATTGCTAATCTGTTTTGAAGATTCTGAACAGTTATTTGAAATGCCATATTACTACGAAAATTTAATAAGATAACTAATACTTATATAAGCTTTACGATTTTTTTTTAATTTTTGCTAAGTGTAAGATTGAAAATTGATGGAAAATAGATTTAAAAATGGAAACATTTCAGAACTTTATAAAGAAATATAACAAGACATTTTCAAATATTTATATGCGCGAAAATTTTTGAAAAACGTAGTTTTTAGGTCATATTGGATAGATATGTAAACAACATTCAGAAATTAATTCTTCAGTTGTGTGCATGTAGAGAGAGAGGAATAGGATTAAACGGAAAATCAGAAGATTAGAAAATTGGAAATATTAACAGTTAAAAGCGACGATAATCTTGCGGAACAAAGTGAGAGATATTTAACGATAAAAATTGTTCTTACTAGAAAATATGAAAAAAAACTTCTGCGACAGGTTTGAAGATTCAATCATTAAGAATTTCATACGTCTCAATTTAGAAAGGTAAATATTCGTTATAAATTGCATTTCAAGGGAAAGATTAATGCATAATATATTTATAAGATGAAAATATGTCATTATTAATTGGTGTATAGCGAGGTGTTGTCAGATGCTATATGATTCATCAAATTTATTAATAATTAATATTTATGATGTTTGGAGAGTTTAAAAAGAACTTTTCGCGATTCGCAAAAAGTCCTTTAAAACTATCTCACAATTTGTAGTTCTCTACCAACACATTTTTCTCCCTCTTTCTCTCTCTCTCTCTCTCTCATCATGGTTAATTCCTATTTATCTCATAAGATATCGAATTGTAATTGCTAGATATACATTTCATCAATTGCAATCTTGCAACTTACACGCGCAATCTAAACAACGATGCTTATCGCATCTACAGAGATAATTATTGCGTTTCTAATGCAATAATTGAGGCAGCTTTATGCAAAAACTAATGTAAAAAGACAAGAATCGTTCTTCAATTGATATTCTTCGTTGTTTCTTTGAGCGATGTCTTAAGATCTTTCTGGGAGCATCCGAGGAGTCGAAGGTGAACCCGCGTCGAGACTATCCGAGGGATTCACAGTAGTTCAAGGAGAGAGCGAATGAGAACGTGGCGTATGTAAAAACAGTCGATGAAAGATAGGTGGGTGGGGAACAAGTGGAGAAAAGCTACAGTTCATTGCACCGTCAAAGACGGCGGCGTCTCCGTAGAGAAGAGGCTTCGAAATGTCGATTGGCATTTGACATTTATCGCGACCCCCGCGGCCGTCCTAGACGAGGTAATGAAAATTTTCTCGTCGCCTGGTCTTTTCTCACTTCGAATGATCCGCGTTTTGCAATCGGTGAGGAGTTTAGAAGTTCGAACGTCGCGATATTTATGGTACCCAATCGAAATGTTTCTTTTGGTCTTACAAAACTTAGAGAAACACTGTGTTCACTACACAGAAAGAACGGTTTTACTGAAGCACTTAAAAAATTAACTGGATACAGATCTGAAAATAATTTGTTTGGACATTAAAATAATTATGTAGCACACTCACACTAGAAGAGTGGTCATTATTATCTGTTTCTACGTTTTAGATTAACATTATATTACTTGTATAAAAGACAGGATTCTGAAATTTTTTGAATTTTCAACAATTATGTGCTTTGGACTGATATTTCATTAATAATAGATAGTTAATAATGAAATATTTGATCTTTGATTACTTTTTTTATTTTGATAGAGGAAAAGGTGACATTATATGGCTAGTGTAGATATTATACATATATATGTATATATATATAGCCCTTTTTAATATTTCTGCTGTTATAATTCTAGTGATTATTTATAAAATTTTTTATTCAGTAGCTCGTTGTTACACCAGACGTTAATATGCCAATACACAATAGTCATTTATTATAACGCACTTTTTACTTTCAAGCATTTTGAAATGTTTTTAAAGTACAGTTTAGCATTCAATCAACATACCTCTTCATTTTTCTTAAACTTGAACGTATTATTATACAAATATATATATATATATTTGAGAATATATATATATATTTGAGAGAATATTAAAGTATATATATATGTTGTTTGTTATTTAATATTTTATTTGGATCTATACATTACAAATTATGCAAACAATGGCTGCGTTCAGTAAAAAAAAGCAGTTTTGCAACTGTTATAAAATTCTTTGATATGATTAGTTTATACATTTAGATCCAGTGAACTAAAAGCCAGAGTAGTCATTAGCATGACGTTTTGTTAACATGGCCCCTTGAGAGTATTGAATGCTGACACTCTAGCTTTTTCGAGATTCTCATTAATTTCGAAAATCGATTGTAGCTCTACTATTAATCTACAGTTTATTTTATACGTATTACAGATTTTTAGTACTGAATAGTCTATATGCGCATAATAAAACATAATGATTAATACACAAAGATAATAATTTCCTTTTTAAAAGTTTTGTTTTCGAAGGGAATCGAAATAATTTTAAATCGATATTGAAATTATGAAATATTGATGACCCAACAAAAACTGTATAATTTGCTTGTTTAAGAGTCTGGCAATGAATATATTTCGATTCGATGAAATTTCGTTAACTTTAACATCAAATTGACGTCAATTTGATGAGTCATTTCTCGCTGGGGCGAAAGGAGTTATTTGTATATATATGCATTTGCATACATTAATTCTGCAATATTTTACTTTTTTGTTAATTTATATAATCAAATATTGTTTTTTTAAAATCAATTTTTAAAATCTATTTTTGTGGAAGGTCACATTAGCATCCGTGTTTTTCTTCGAGATATTTTGCAGTGTCGTAACATTTTTACAAATAGTGTCCCAAGTAATAAATGTTTCATAAGTTTGAGTCTAGAATCGATTGAACAATACTTTGGCGAATGTAATCGATAAGTTTTAAATATCGTTTATTGACCAAGTTATTGTATAAAATGTAAATGGGATAATATAATATCATCTTTTTATCTATATAATAATTTATTCACTTGTCTTTTTAGTCATTAGTGAATAAAAAACTTCTGGTGTAAACTGGTTATTAGAATGTTAAATTATTAACTACTATTTATTGTCATCAACGTTTAAGCATTCTACTGAAGGGGTAACCACTAGTTGAAATATTGTCCCACAGATTACACAATTTCATATGATTTAATCTGATTATAAATAATTTTTTTCGCTACATATGAAGTCATTTGGCAAAATATATGATTTTATTTAATATTATACAATGATTTCTCGTGATTGCATATGTAATTATCGGATTATACATAGAGATTTCATATGAATTTTATAATGATTTCAAAGACTCTGTCCCAAGATTACATTAAGTGGTTACCCCCTCGCGTTCTACAGAATTATTTTGATGGTCCGACAAAATTATTTTCAGATCTTTATGTAACTAAATTTTTAAATACATCAACAAAACTATTCTTTCCATGTAGGTATTGGCTGAATAAGCTTTCGGATACTAGGAGATACTAGGAGATAATGGATTTTAGAGTCAATCCTCCCTCCATTGAGGAAATTTAAAAAAGGAAAGAAGAAGAGTAACACATGTTCATAAATCCGTAGAATCCGTTTGAGCAGCGACCAGCGGAGTATAAGCGGTAAATCGGCATCGAAAGTAATGCCGGCCTTTGAATTTGTAACAACGAACGCGATGTACAGTTAATGCGACTGCTCCACGGCGTGACCTAGAACAGCGGCGAATGTGTATCCGAGCAGTCGGAATAATTTTTAACCGGCCAACCGCTTTTACTCGGCAACCGGTCGCTCCGCTTGACGCAGTAAAAGATGAGGTCGATCATGAGGATAACGAGAATACGCGTTCGGGCTCACCTAGAACACCGCAACAACGGAGCGCGTTGAAGAAAGGGGGAGGAACGGAATGGAGAGGTCGACACACACCGTACGCGCATCGCGAATACAACGAAAACTGGTTTCCTGCGTTATTCCCCATTTATTTATTACACGTACGGTGGTGAACGTGTGCCCCCGTCGGCATCTCGATGCGTGCATCTCGCCAAGGACTCGACTCGACTCGCGAGCGCTTATTTAGAAATGCCATTGGGTCCTCCCGTGTCACAATACCGAGGAAAGCTTCGCCGAAATGTATACACTTAGGCCAGAATTTATAATCATAAATCATTGTACTAAGGATTTCAATTTTTAATTGAGAACGCGATTAATTCTTAGTACACACGATATTTTCTGATCCTTTACTACGATGGGTCATTCATATTCCAGGTTAATTTTTATCACTTTAACAAATATATAAAAATTATTAAGTAATTCTTAAATATACTTTAACATCTTTAGAAAGCATGTAAAGTTGTATCTTTAAAAAAATTGTATACAAATGTTATAATTAATTACTTGATGCTTCTAGTTTTTCAAAGTAAAAGTGCAAATATAATATGTGTGGTATTATGTTATGTATAATATTATAAAAATTTGTGTATTTACATAAAAGTGATAAAATATATTTGTTAGTGTACTTTTCCGTTTAAAGATATATTTATGCAATTAGAGGTAAAGTACTAATTTTTAGAAAAATACGCAGTTTATATATATATTAATTATATAAATTGTATAATTTTTTTTTATTCACATTATTTATGTGATTTTACACATCCTTTTTACAATGTGGATTAATGTTGTTTCCATGCAAATTTTAATCGTTTATAATGATAACGCTTTTTATGGCTCATTGCAGTATCATAATTATTCGTGTGAATTGAATTCTTAACATTGCATAACGTAATTGTGATATCACAAGTCAAACGCTCAACTCAACAATTCTCAAGCAGAAAGCAAGATTTTTCGTACCGGAGCGAGTTTCTTATTATGTGGTTTTGTGTCACCTTCGTGACATCGATATACCGGCCTACGTATAATTCTGTCTTTTTTTCTTCAACATTGAAGAAGATCTATATTCTTTTGCACGTGTCACACGGTACGCTCGTAACCTGAATTTGGAATAAACGTCTTTCGCCGTATGATGCAAATGCCTCGTGTAATAATATGCGTATTGCGATGTTACTTCGCCCGCAACGACACAGATAACCTTTGCTGCATAAACCGCAAATTTATTGGTCATCCGAGATTACCATCATCTCGCCAAGAACCACGAGGATGCGTTCATTAAAATAATATGGCGATTTGATATCGGTAGAAAAAGGATATATACACAAAAAAAATTTGCAGGTTTTAAATAAATATTTACTCCGATAGTACTAACGAAATATTTACTAAATGTAAACATATATTTATTCGATTTAAACATAACTGTTTTATTTCGAATAAATATTTATTTACTATAAATAAATATTTCGTTAGTACTATTGGAGTAAATATTTATTTAAAATTTGCAAATTTCTTTTTCAGTGTATATTTATGTGACCGTCCCTCTCATGTTAAAATATAACTCGCAAATTCTATTCTAATGCTACATTGTTTCGACAAAATGCGTTTTTGGAAACGTGCCAATAGATTTCGCCAAAAGGTTAAACGCCTCTCGATACGCGAAAAATTCGCCACGCCTCGCTGCACATGCAAGTAATACTGCTCTTCCGGAAGGATTCATCTCGCAGTTATGTACTTAAAGGGATTAAAACATTAACGATTTCACAGAGAAGCGAGCAGGCAGTTAATTTCCCAGTACGCTGCGAGCGATTCCGCAGTCACATATATATACGCACGAACGTTACATCTCAAATTATATCTCTCTTGTTCGAATAACTTTCCTCTTCCCACGCGCGGATGTTCCGTTTTCAAGCGGAACTCTCTTTGGGCGTCCATAACGCGTTCCTCTTAATGGGGGCTATACGTTCAGTTTACTTTGTGAATATCCTGATACTCCTTGATACTGTGCCTTGAAATAGCACTTAAGTGCAACGTCAAGTGCGATTCTCGATGAAAGTAACGGCGGCGCGAGTGACACTTTCTCAGGTTTATGAGTGCAAGGCTTCATTCGCGACATCGCTTTCAGGACAGGATACTATTTTCATGAGGATCATAAAAAGAAGCTTCGTAAAAGATTTCGTTTTCACTTCTCGATGTGCGGTGATCAAAGTCACGGCTTGGACCTTGAATAATGGATATAGTGACACACTTGTACTGAAAAGCTTATTTTCGTTGTACTAATCGATATTTAAATATAAAACTCTTAGGGATTTAAGTGCTAAATCTTTTAATTCTCTTAGATACGCAAAACAACATCATAAATTCAAAGAGTCTGCCGTGTAGCATTCCTGATGCGATTTTTGTCCGAGGAAAAAGCCTCCTAATCTAGAGATCCACCGAGTTAAAAATGGTTTGTACGTCGGGCAGGTCGGTGGCGCAAAAATGAAGAATAAATAATGAAGCCAGGTAGAAAATAGGACCCGAGTGCAAACGATTAATTCTGTATTCTATCCCACACTCAACCCGCGTCCTATCTCTCTAAATCCTAGATTTCCATTTTGTCTTCGTTTTAGAGATTATAGCTCGTATTCAGAACGCGCTTAAAAATGTTAGAGCGTATTTAGCAATTATAGTTCACATTACATATACAATTGGAAAATTTGTGTTAAATTTAACATAAAATGAATATGTAAGAAGGTAACGCAAGCATTATATAAAAAATTAATATAAAAAATGTAACACTGACACAATTTGTAAGCAATCATATTTCTTCATACACATTAAATTTAACACAATACATTAACTTGAACAGGAACTTGAACAAGAACTTGAACAGACTGTTTCTAATACAAATATAAAATATAAAATATTTTTATTGTATATATTATAGAATTTCAAAAATAAAAATACTTTTTAAATATGGGCCTATATATATAGGTTTAAAGATTACGCTACGTTTATGTCTTTCTTTGTCGATGTCAGGCGAAGAAAAATGTTAACGTAATAATCACATTGATAGAATGATTTTGCTGAAGTATCTAAAAATTTAGCTAGATCTGAAAATAATTTTGTTTGACTATCAAAATAATTCTGTAGGATGTTCAAGACGATTATTAGAATGTCGAGACTGTTTAAGTTATGCTTGAAGTTGTCTATAGAATTATTTAATATTTTGATGGTCCAACAAAATTATTTTCAGATTTGTATCTGTCTACATTTTTAGATTTTACTTCAATAAAATAGATCTTTGTATATACTATTATAACATTGTAACGATTATCATGCATGTAATAATTTTTGCAGCTAAATTTCCAGTGATAGTAGAACTCAACTATTCGTCCACTTTTCGTCTTCTCTGATAAACAGGACATCGCTTCTTTCTTGATGCCCACTTGAAAGGTGGCAGCACGATCCGGAAGGTGAAAGTCCCAGGATGAAGAGGGAAGGAGTGGTGGTGCACATATAGAGGGGCGGAGAGGGCGCGGCTTGTCCAGACGTTCTCTGTCCTGACGACGACGACGATGTCGCCGAAGTTGATATTTCTGCTGGGATCCTTGTGTCTACTCGTCGGTAAGTGCAATCTATCAATAATCTTACGATTTAACCGTACGAAAATTCCTTGTGTTGCGATTCCGATGTCTATTTGGTACCATTTATAGTCACCAAAGAGTTCAATTTTTAAATTTCAATTTATAGTATATATGTCAAACTTAATGGAGCAATTGCCCGAAGTCGTGAGATATTAATGTTGTTCAAAAAACGTTAAGAGTTTGAATATCCCATGGAAAAGGAAATATTGTTAGTAGATATTTAAAAATTGAAGTTGTAAATATAGATAAGAGAGAATCTTTGAAATCGATGTTGGCAGTGTACATGAGGGAGAGAGAGAGAGAGAGAGAGAGAGAGAGAGAGAGAGAGAGAGAGATAAAACCTACTTTGGAGAACCACTGTCGCTTTCCCCTCCCCCGTTGCCCTGACATTTTCAAGACTTTCTACTTCTATCGGAGTTCATCGACCCCTCCTTCGATTCGCGATCGCGAAGCGCACGATCGTGTCGTGAACCGATCGTGACATTTTCAACGATTAATCGAATTCACCTCCGCTTTGTCCCTGTGCAAAATGTCACATTCAATTGAAGTCCGCCTTTGATCACATCGATTGATCTTAATTTTTACTCTACAACCCTCATGACATTATCATCTCTACGGAAATAATTATAAGGATTTAAAAAAATTTAAGCTATATATAAAAAGTAAGATGACTCTTTTTTATACAAGAATATATACTTATTATTAAATTCTGTATTTTGTATAAAATTTCTAGAAGATTTAGTAATTATTAAACGCGTTGTGACTGTCACGCGAAGAAAATATAAATTGAATTTAATAGAAAGTTAATTGTGTGACTCACACAATGCAAAATGAGCATTATTAATTAATAAATCATATTCTGCCTTCAGGGACACAGGTCAGAGCGCAAGATGAGGAAGGTGCCGACGGGGTTGACGCAAACGCAGAAGAACTTTGCCAGGACAGGCCGGGCGACGAATACTTTCGCTTGAGCGTTGAAGGAGACTGTCGCGATGTCGTGAGGTAAGCCGTCGTACTATTCCATGAATACAGGATCGGATCCCACTTCAACGTTCCGAGCAGAATAATATTATATAAACCTCTCTCTCTACGCTATTTCATACAGAAATTAAAAATTTAGGCACCGGTTTCCAAGAACTTGGAGAACGTCGCGGCGAGCTACCTCCGCGCTTTATATCATTCTAATTATACCGCCTTATATAATGCATTTAATTTACAGCGAGTGAATGGAATCACGCGCAAGGTGAATCGGGTTTTAAATAAAAAAGCTAGCTCGCTGACTCACTTCCGCCTGTATCTCGTCTTATATCACTGACTTTACCGGTCGCCAGGAAGCAGACTCGTCAGACTCAATCGCTGTACTTTCCCTGGATCACGCGCCGGTTCTAATCTCGCTAATATAATCCTAATGTGCTTACTTTTACGCACACACATTCAAAAGAGCTTTGCTAAAATTATCGTTAAAAGATGCAGGAAGCGAGATGCATGCTACATTTTATATCTCTAAGATTACACCAATGTTACTTTGATTTTTAAGCGAGACTTAAAATTCTCTCTGTTTCGTTTTAAAGTCGAAAGAAAGACAAAGACAGATAGTTTTAAGCCTCGCAGAAAATCAAAGTAATGTTGATGCAATTGGGTTTAAATCATGTAAGGGAAAGAATCCTATTTTTGACCACAAAGCAGATGTTGGTACTTGATAATTCTTATGCAAAAATTTACATTATTAAGCATCAAGATCCGTTTTTGACGAAAAATAGGATTCTTTCCCTTATTTGATTTTTACATCTTTCGTTCGCCATGACAGAGAATGTAAATCTCAAGGGCGTCCGGTTTTGACAGAATGTATAATAAATACATCCCGGAATGCAGATGATGATAAGTTATGGTTGATAAAAATAACGTTAACGGTTTAATCATTGATCCAGGATGTGACTGATCAGGAATGCCTCGATCAAAATTTTCCAGGTCTCAAGGCGATCCGGTAGATGCAACTTCGAGATCAGTTTAACATTTCACTTGCCATTTGATATTTTTTTATCGACACGAGTGACTTTCCTTTATCGTATTTCTAATGCAGCAATCATCGTTCCTTCATTTATTCAACGACTTTCATTCACGAGAGTATCATTAAAACATAAAATCATATTAACGGAATACAATAGAAGCGCATAAACGCTATGTTACTCGGTTATATTCCATCACAACAATGGCTCACGCATAGTGCCAGTTTATAATATGGCAATGCCCTTATACTTGTTTATTGTAAACACATTGTTTCGTCTCTATTGTATTGCGTGTTTAACTATTTCGCGAAACGAAGCGAAATTTGAAATTACTTACCGCGTTCTTGAGAGACCGTTAAATGTGCGTGGAAAATAGAGTCCCTCAAGCAAGTCTGGCCAGATATTATTTCTTGTTACAAATTGATTAACTTGAATCTGTGATCAATGATGGTAGAATCGGAATTTTCCATTTAATAACATGGAAATTGAATGAAAAAAATTTTAACAGAAATTAAAATAATAAAAATGATAATTATATATTTAATAGTAAAGTTATAAAATTACAAAATTATAAAATTTACATATCTTTGACTATAACTACTATAAGAATATATTTTTTGCTCATATTTGAGCATTGTCTGACACTATCGAAGTTGGTTAGACTCTTGCCCGAGGGACTCTAAAGGGAAAAGATTTTCGATATGAGAATGATCTTAGGTGCGACAAAGCCAGCGAGATTGGAGTAATCAGGCTGGCGACGGTGCGATGTCCCACGGGTCTCGCGTTTGACATCGAGCGGCAGACCTGCGACTGGAAGACGAATGTGAAGAATTGCGATCAGCTCGAGAGTAAGCAAACGTCACGTCTTTTTCCTTAATTAGACTCACGCAGGCACCCTTTGTTTTCTGTTCCGGTTCCGGCAGGTGTACAAGGTCCGGCCTGAAGCAAATCACGTGTCCCAGCGGATTGGCCTTTGACTTGGACAAACAGACCTGCGATTGGAAGGGCAAAGTCACCAACTGTGACAAGCTCGAGAGTAAGTCGGAGAATCGGCGATGGCCAATTTTGCCGGTTAAATCGCCGATTCCCTCGTAGACTCGCAACGTAGCACGCACCGTTCGCATCATTAGAACTAACGCATGATCGTTTTCACGCACCTTACGCAGTTCCCTACGATGCGCAGCGACCCTGAACGTCTCTGAATGCTCATCGGGAGATATTAAATGAAAAAGAAGTAGAGATACCATTGGAAGTCAAAGGACCTTGCATTAATCATATAACGAAAAAGTCAAATTGTCTGAAACTGTGACATTTTTTTAGCTTATGAGATGCTAATTAAAAGTCTTTTAATAATCACAATCATAAAAAAATAGACAAATTTTGCTGTAATATTATTTAAAAGTTGTTATTTTGGGTTTAATCGGATAGAAAAGTATTTTTATCTATAGTACACAAGTTGTTTTTTGTACTATGTAATACATTTATAGATATCGTTGCCTATATGTGATAATGTCAAGCATATTAATGGAATATCCAACGACACAGATACATACATACCTATACATCTACATCACCCTGCGTGCACACACACACACACACACACACACACACACACACATACATACACACACATACACAAATTGTGTAACATAAACCTTTCGATAATGAACACACTGTATGGTTATACAGAATGTCCCGTAAAGACCGTAACTAATGTTTAAGGGAGATTCCTAAAATTATTTTGAAACGTTCTCGTATCAAAATGTGGAAACTATGATCATTTTTTATAATAATTAGAATCATCGATAATTTTATCTTTGCAAGTGTAATCTTTATATCAATATTTTAACACAAGAGGCGATAATTAATTTCTCTTTTAATATTTTGCGTAATACCACACCTAAATGTACAAATTTTAAATAGTATTCATTAACTTTAATTGCTTATAATTAAAAAACTGTTATAACCTTGATAGTTTGGTATTAGAACTTTCGTCTCAAAATGAGCTCAGGAATCTACCTTTATGATTGTTACGGTCTTTATGGGACACTTTACATACATGTGTTTAACTGTAAATGTTTAAAAAAAACTGTGTACTGTATAGATAAAGATACTTTTCAATACAAGTAGATCCAAAACAACAAGTTTGAAGTACTACAGCGAAATCTGCTTATTTTTTATGGTTGTGTTTTTTACGAAAACTTTTAATCAGCATCTTATTAGTTACAAAACATTAGTATTAGTCAATTTGACTAAAACTTTTTCCATATGATTAGTGCGAGGTCTTTTTCCCAATTCGTTTGAAAGTTTCCGCTATCGATCGCAATTTGTAGTTTCGAATAAGATCGTTACCCAATTAACAAGCAAGAAGTCGCTTCTTTTAATCGCGATACGGAATATTGCGCAATCGTTTTCGTTACGTAAACGACATGGTTCGAAAAAGCCAACTATGCGAAACTTTCCAACGACGCGTGATGCCATTAAACCGGAAAGCGCGCATTAACATGACGATGGGATTCAACATGAGATTGATCGCGAGAGGGGAAACGAGGGAAGAGATTTGTACTTTCAGGCAGAGAGCGATTAACGATCGAAAATGCTCAGGTCCTGATACTTTCGAGAGACGTTTCTCGCCAGACCACTTTCGTCCTGAGGCTCGCGGTGAGTCTTGATCGGGACTGGTTTCGATTTTCAGCGAAAGTGCCAACTCAGCGGGGCCTTGTTCGATTCGAGTGAGACGAACACTTCAGAGACGCTATGGTCGTGAAAACATCGGGCCTCGCGAACGACTAACCCGGTTTCGAATCCTCAAAACTATCTCTCCCGTATTTTTCTCATGCAATTTCCACGACTCACCGCTCATACGACTAACAAAACTGCACTTTCCAACGGAGTTGGACGAAGAGATCAGTGTTCTCGATTCCGTTCTGGTTTAACTAATAGTTTTCCGACCTCGTTTCGATTATTTAAAGGATGGCTATTAAATATACATGTATCAATTAACTTTTCTTTTCTGATTTACAATCTCATTGAGAATTCCTTTTGCTAAAGAATCTCTCTTTTTACGGAAGGCAATTTCAGCTCACGCTAATTCCGCATTTGAGTTAAGTGAAGTTTAATGAGATATTTGATTCTTGTGGTTTCGTCCAATTTCTGGATCTTTTTATTGGACTTGCTGTCGGCTTAACGTCGGTATGTCGTTAAATCGTTAACACTATGTTGCGTGCCAGTTTGCACGCGGAAGACTATTAGACTTCCGCGTTACGACACTGTTCCCTCTTGTGAACGGCGATAACCGGTAGCGAAATACTTATCGTGTATATATATATATATATATAAGATATATCACGTTTAGTGGCTTAGAGGTACTTACTTTTGAATGACAGCGTTCGAAGTCAGTTACTGAGTAAGCGAATCTCGTGCTAAGTGATTTCCGTTATGAAAGATCGCAGGAAGGAAAGCAACGTTTGCGCAAAAACGTTTGTGCATAAAATCACGTGTTGCAACTCTCCCACTGATAATCTCTCTACTTCGGAGATAATTGTGATTTTTGCACCGATGTTTCAAAACGTAATTCCATTTAACGTTGAACGCACCGCTGCGTTCGATTCTCATTCCGTTGAATACGAACTTTGTGTTAGATAAATTAATTCTAATATTTCAAGCGCAGTTGTTAGATAAATACTAAAAAATTAAAATTAATGCACATTAGCAAAACATAATTGAGATTCAAGTATTTTGCATTATACGTTACCGCCGCTGATGAAATTTCAAATGTCACGATCTTTCTGCAGTACGAGTCAACATTGGCACGCAATGATTTTCTAACATTTAGCGCTCCCCCTTCTCCCCCTAATTCGCTCCAGGTACGAGATTGCACGTATTCGTTCGCCGATCTTTCTCTCTACATCCAGATCGGTTTCGCTTCGGCGATCTGGCCTCCTTATAGGAGTACCTCCTCAGCTACTCGGGCCAGACGGCTACTGGCTCGCTTTTACTACTGAAGTCTCGAAACGTTCGATCAATCTAATCGTTAATCTCATTAATACCCGTTTCTATCAATGTAGATTAATTTTAATCTCGGTTCAACTTGCTCTTCATCTTTTTCTAATTCTTGGGACTAGAAAGGGATCAAGAACAAATTAAACCAAGATTAAAATTAAACTACAATGGTAGAAACGGGCATAAGAGAGACTTCTTCTTTCTCACGATCGTCAGACGACGGGAAATGATAATGTGATGCTTTTTCATGTTTATTTCCGTAATTTTAATTTGTCTCAGCTGTCGATCGGTAAACAGGATGTCGCATACTTTCTTTCGATTACAAATGGCAGCTAAGCTAAAAGGTGCAGGCATAAGAACCATCGATTTCCAAATAGGAGATCACGAAAGGTGACATGACAAATCGAGTCTTCACGAATGCAAAAAAATAACAAAAAGAGAATATGTTATTCAATGTCTTCATCACGTTCATCAATTAATCCTGAAAATCGCGACATTGCCAAACATGCCAAATTCCTCATGCCCATGCTGCTTTTACACTCTAATTTAATTTCACAACAGTTATTCTCGCTCCTTTATGATTTCGCTCGCACTATCACATTTCTAAAACTCATTTTTTTTACTTTCTCTCTTTCTTTTTTCCTCTCTCATTGTCTCATACACACGAATAACGGCTTGCGTGCACCGCTGCCAGTCGACGAGGCAGACAAATGCCGAGTCAAAGTTTATCTTTGGAGTTTCGCCATCGAGCGAAAGATAAATAGTCTTCCTGCGAGAACCGGTAAAGTGGTTGCAGGACGAGACGTAAATATGTATACCCTTTCGTAGAGAATGAAATGGGAAGCTCTGAGCAGAACGTTGACCGACCGACAAATTGTGCATTTTGTAGTCAACGGCAAATGTAGAAAAAGACTGCAGGGTGAAAATAAAAGGGGATGACAAACGAGACGAGACGAAAGCCGACGGAGGATTGAAATAAGAAAAAAACTCGGAGAGTAGTAGCGTAGGAACGAGTGCTATTAATCCTGTATTACTCATGTGGTTTTTTAACTTAATTGCTTGCGTGAAGTGTTTCTGACATCACAACATTATATTTCAATTTCTATTATTCTCGTTAGTGATTTATAATTAAATAAAGATTGATGATATTTTATACATCCTTTAAATAAAGATTAATATTAATCTTTTTTTACATTGTGTAATACTTAGACGTCATACTTTATCTGAAGGACGTCTTCTGGTTGTCTTGTGTATGTCTTTAAGACGTTCGAAGTCTGTATGAGCAATTTGTACTAAATACATATAATGAGTATAAATGACACTCATATTCGAATTTAAGGTGAGGGTGTCCTAGACAGCCCATATGAGTAATGAAGGGTTAAGACGTTCTCTTCTCTGGAATAAAGGTCTTATATCAGAGTTCGGCCACGAGTTATTTTATCAAAATTCTACGAGAGAGAAAGACATATATAATTTCTCCCGTATATACTATATATATATATATATCGCACTCTACTTATACCATCTCATTTTATATCTTAATTAAAGTTATAGAGTGAAACAGTGTAAGTAAAAGTGAGATAGTATATACATATATCAAGGACAAATGTACATATGTATATACAATATATATCTTTCTCTTTCGTAAGATTTTGACAAAATCGCTCGTGGCTAAACTCTGATATAAGATCTCTACTCCGGAAGAATTCTAAAAGCTCAAAATCTTTGAGCTACCTGTATATATATTACGCCACCGCGTGTTAAAAAATATCTAGAGTAGAGATTTAATATGTTACTGCTCGCTAAGGTGACGAGGTAGACTGTGGAAATTGGGTGGCACGAATTAATTCAGCACAACCTCTCCCAGCTTAACAGTTTTATTTTGCATCTCTGTATTGCAAATCTATTATATAAAACGATACACGGTTCCTACGCTGCTGCGTGTAAATAAATGGGGAAAAATGACATTCGGGCCTTGATTACACCTGTAGCTGGTCACGTGAATTACTTAGAGCGCCAACAGCAGTGAGAATTTCATATAATATTCAGTAGCTAGTCATAAAGTGCCTATTATGAGATCTTAATTGCCTTGATTGCACCACTAGTCTAGTTCTTCGTAAATTATATATGGAGCGCGATAACGATAACGATCTCATACGATAGTCGGTAATTGGTCGTAAAATTATTACAAGACTACTACAAGATCTTTTATCTATTAATAACATTTATTAATTAACGAAATTAACTTTAAACCAATTATCAATAAAAAGAATTTGTTTTCCGTAAATTAAAGTTATAATTTACTGATTTACGATAATTAATTAATTTACGTTGTAGTAACTATATAATTGATTTACATTACAAATTGATTAAAAGTGCAATAAATATTTTCTCGTACTGGGCATTCTATGGTCTTTCTATTGATGTTCGATGGATTTCTGTTCGATATCTCGAATGGTAGTCAATTAGCAGATGAGCTTTGCGCGGTCTAACAGAGATTGCATTTTTACAGAGCCGCGTAAGGTCTTGCCCATCCTCAAGACCGACGAACCCGTTTGCCCGGAGGGAAAATTGTCGTGCGGTAACGGTGAGTGCGTCGACAAGGAGCTGTTCTGTAATGGCAAGCCCGACTGCAAGGACGAGTCCGACGAGAACGCCTGCAGTAAGTGTTGCAACGTACTGCCGATTACTAGGTGAACTACGTTCACCTACCGATGTTAACATGAGCCGATCCCAGATTTGAATTATAATCGCATTGTGTAAAAATAGAAACATCAAACATAAATGTTAAAGTATCAAAGTAGATGTATAAGAATGTCTTTGATAACTTCAGTATCGAGACGGCTTGTCACGTATAACTGAGAACAAAATATATATATTTGATAGCTACTGCCAGACTTTTTCTCCAGTGGCTCTTTGAGTTAATTAATTCGATTTAAGTAAAGAAATTCTTTTAATATTTTAAAAATCAGTATACATGTTATTAGAAATATATTTACTTTATAGCCGTGGAAACCGATCCCAACCGCGCTCCAGATTGTGATCCCACGCAATGTGTCCTACCTGACTGCTACTGTTCAGCCGACGGCACCCGTATACCCGGCAACATCGATCCCCAGCAAGTGCCGCAGATGATTACGATTACTTTCAATGGCGCTGTGAATGTAGACAATATCGATCTCTACGATGAGGTCTTTAACGGGCAACGTCAGAATCCGAATGGCTGCCAGATCCGCGGTACATTCTTCGTTTCTCACAAGTACACCAACTATTCAGCGGTGCAGGATCTTCATCGACGCGGCCATGAGATCGCAGTGTTTTCATTGACGCACAAGGAAGATCCACAATATTGGAGCCAGGGTTCGTACGACGACTGGCTGGCAGAGATGGCTGGTGCCAGGCTGATCATCGAACGTTTCGCCAACATCACCGATGGCTCCATCATTGGTGTGCGGGCCCCTTACCTTAGAGTCGGTGGTAACAAGCAGTTCGAGATGATGGCCGATCAGTTCTTCGTATATGACGCCTCCATCACTGCGTCTCTGGGACGTGTGCCAATTTGGCCATACACGTTGTACTTCAGGATGCCCCACAGGTGCAACGGCAACGGTGGCAACTGCCCGTCGAGGTCGCATCCAGTTTGGGAGATGGTGATGAACGAGCTGGACCGCAGAGACGATCCCACCTTCGATGAGTCCTTGCCAGGTTGTCACATGGTTGACTCTTGTTCCAACATCCAGACTGGCGAGCAGTTCGCTCGTCTGCTCAGACACAACTTTAACAGGCACTTCAATAGCAACCGAGCGCCTCTCGGTTTGCACTTCCATGCGTCCTGGTTGAAGAGTAAGAAAGAATACAAGGATGAGCTGATCAAGTTCATCGAGGAAATGATCGCTAGGAGTGACGTGTACTTCGTCACTATGGTTCAGGTAAGAAATCGAGCTTGTATTTTTTGCAGGGAGAGAACGGTTTTATACGTTTTACGGAAGTATCTAAAAATTTAGGTAAATACAAATCTGAAAATAATTTTGTCGGATTATGAAAGTAATTATGTAAAGCTGATTGCTAGAATATCAAAAAATTTTTTTAGCATTGCTCATCATGCTTGAATTTCAAACATAATTATTTTGATGGTCCCAAAAAAATTACTATATGAAAAATTGAATGAAATAAATTAGTTTTCATATATGTAATGTAGTTTATAATATGGCCAAAACAAAAATGTCATAAAGGTGCTCTATGAGCACAAGTCTTTGGTACATCATAGCTTAAAAACTTATTATTAGGTAATTCATTGTTAGGTAATTCATTTCAATCATTTCACCGGAACTTCGTTTTCCATTATTTTATAATATCATTTCATAATTATTAATTAGTGCAAGATGTATTCCACACAATACACTTTATCTGAGAAACGTCCTAGAAAATATCTTCTGAAAGTCTTTAGGATATTTTTTGGAAGTCTGTGCTGTAGAAGTTATTTTCTGATGCCTTTATCTCCCTAAATTTTTAGATACTTTGCAAATTGTCCGTGTAATAATCGTTAATGTATTCATACATTAAAGAGTAGAAGTTTTAAATCCCGTTTGTTCTCCAGGTAATTAAATGGATGCAGCAGCCCACTGAGCTCTCCGCGCTTAGAGATTTCCAGGACTGGAAGGAGACCTGTGACGAGAAGGGTTTGCCCTACTGTTCGTTGCCCAATGCTTGCCCTCTGACGACCAGAGAGTTACCCGGAGAGACTCTGCGTCTTTTCACCTGCATGGAGTGCCCTAATAACTATCCATGGCTGTTGGACCCGACCGGCGACGGCTTCTCCGCGAGAAAATGATCCATCATCAGCGAAACGAACGACGCGCCGACGCGTCAGCCGATCGCGCAATCGGATTATCAGAGATAATTTTTCCGGTAAGACTGGGAATCACGTCGGATAAGACGTGGTAATTGACCACGACGAACCGATCGGAACGAGGGCGCGGCTCTGAAAGATACGGAGAAAGCAATCGGGCGATGGGCGCGTTGAGGCGCGAAATTTTGGACGAGATCTCGGAATCGTTTTATCACGATTAGAAAGTGTCACCTTGGCTACTTGAAGATCATGGCCATAATAACTAATATTAAAGTGGAGCGAAACGCCTCTGCTTTTGCAAGGGGAAACGTACCGCGCCCGGTTTCTCTTGACTCTTGATTCTTCGACTCGACTATAATTATTATTATTTATGCAAATTAAGATCGGTAAAACGCATATCGCTGCATACGGTCGCGAGGACTGATCGATTTCTCGTGAAGAAACGCCATCGCGTATGATCGCGGGGAAAAAGCTCGTCTCCTTCCTGCTCGCGTGACAAGAGCGGCGATCCTGCACGTCTTGAGATGCGATTCTCGAAAATTGATGCTCGACGAGAACGAGATAATCTCGGAGACTTCCCACTTGTACATAATCACCGGATCCTTGCCCTCCCAATTCTCGTACTCGTTGCTTTCTAGAGACACTTGTAGACGGAACGATAACTGAGCCTCGCGGCCGATGAAGCTAAAGATGAAAAGTTGAACATACCATCCCGTGCCTCTCTGAACATGTACTCTGTAGAATTTAAGCGACGCGCGACATTCTAAGTATATAATTTTTAGTATCCTTATAATATTTCGAAATAAAAATTATATGTACAAAAATAGCATGTGGATATTACATACCAACTCCAGCAATCAATACATAATATATTTAATAATATTTATAAAATAATAATAATTAATTAGTGATAGAGTTAATTAGATTTTTAAAGATCTTAATATAAAAGAGATTACAGCTTTGGAATTACAAGAAATCAAATTTATATAGTTACAGTTACAAATAATTATATATAGATTAATATTGCACAAAATTTATAACTTTTACCTAATTCTATATAATATCATATAATTCAATATTAATATTATATATCGTTATTAAAATTTCACGAATTTAAATTTAATTAATTAGTATCTATAAATTTAAATAGCTATAATATTAACATTTTTTTAGTCACATTGTATGATATTTAATTCTGCAAGATTGTAAAAATTAATTCTGTGTTTTAAGGTTTTATCTTTTGAACCGCTTCTTTAATCGTCGTTATATTCTTGAGAGATATAAAATTTAGCTTCGGGATATTCTTCCCCTTAGGGATTATCTTCCAAGTATTAAACCTTCTCGCACCACGATAAAGTATTACTTAAAAGGAGTCTTGTTAAAGACCTTGTTAAATTAGTTAAAAAGGTATTTAACATCACTTTCAAAAATTTGGAAAGTTTATTGCTGCTCTGAAATATTTAATGTACTAAAATGATTATCGGTTTTTTGTTTTATTCTTATTTAAAAATATTATTTTGTACCCTTTTGTTATTAATACTTTTCTAAAACACGTAGTTCTTTTACTATATCAATTAGCATCTTTTTAGTGATGCTATTTTTATTCAAGAAAAATATATTTCTAGCGTTTTTTATATTTTTAATAAATTTTTTCAGGCACTTATTAACACTTTTTTATAGTGATTTCTTTCTATATCTTATAATTATCTTCTATATCTTATAATTCAGTATTTTATTCCTTGTTTTATTACAAAAAGAATGTACATTTTAAAGTAGGAGCACATATACATATATCATGAATACATGTCTCTATAAAAGGCAAAATGTAAAAGATCCATTTTGCAAATTATTATATATGCTATATTATTATATATATCAATTTTTTATCAAATTAAAGCATTCCAAAAATCTTAAGCGCGATACATAAATGGACACGCCGCTCTACATACAGGCGCGTGTAAACACATAACACGTGTTTACTACACTACTTCGACCAACTGATCAGCTGATCGGTAGTAGTCACGTGCTTCGCGATTAAAGAAGCAAACGGGACCTTCGCGTGTGCGTTATTCATATCTGTTTTTAAATTGAGATTATAGGTCAATATAGTCTGCAATCGTGGAGTGCGCTTTGTTTTGAACAATGAAATCTAATGCACAATAAAGATACAATGTTAAAATAGAAATGTGCCATAAATACTAGCTATTGTAGCGACCAAATGGATGGTTGTGAAGCTCTCTATCTCGTAAGAAAGATTCAACTTCCACCTATATAAAACGGGGCTTGTAATTATATGTAATTTGACATCTGTCTTCTATTTCATTTCTTCGTTGGTATGTTTTCCGTCGATGACAAAGCAGAGAATCACAGTTCTAACACTCTTGATTAAGGTTTTCAAAGGCACGGAGTGATAAAAAGAGTATGGAATAGGTCTAATGACCTGCTCCGCTTTATACAGGTGAGCGTTAAATCTCTCTTACAAGAAACAACGCCACCTGTTTTTACAATTACAGCTTCGTAAAGTGCTTCTCAATAGTATGAGCTCTTGAGAATGTTCTGGCAAACGGGTTGCAGCGTGCTAGGCGCAGTTTGATTACCACACTTATCATTATGAACAATGAAGTTAATAAGTAAATATATCACATTAATAAAAATGTAAAAGTATATATAATAAAATAGGTGATAGAGAAATGTTGTTAAATTGGTTAGGTTTTTTGTTGTTTTATTCTCACTATTATTTTTTCCTATTATTTTTTTAAATTAAATATTTTATAAACTGATGCAAAAGAGAAATTTATATATGCATTCAACAAATTTATATAGAAACATATTTTATAAAAGGGAAAGAATTTTTTGTCATGAGCCTAATGTGATTAATAAAAATGTAATAGGTAATCATTACTTTTTCTAATAAAAAGCCGATTTTATTCTAATCCTATATTAACTACCCATTTGCGTAGTTGATAAATTAAAGCAATCCAATGAAGATCGCAAAATGAAAAAGTTTTTGTGTACTATTATAAATTATTTTATAGCTCTCTCAATTCGATGTGTACTTGATATTGAAATAATATAACCTTGATAAATACGAACATTAATTTTTAATAGCTTCTGAATATATAATGTGATATTCATGATATGTAAATCCACAAAATTGAATATAAAAAATGCATTAACGCAGAAACATGAAAAATTCATGTTGGTAACAATGCGTGTAGTAACTGTGGGAAAATTTATTCATCTTTTTCAGATCCCACGTCGTAATATTTACAATCATAAAATGTAATTTTCTATTAACAATAATAAGATTGAAAGACCGCTAATGTTAAACATAATAATTTTAAATTAAGAAGCGCCATAACGGTCAGAACGTTAAGATGTTGAACTATTGTAAATTTATTTAAATGAATTAATTTCAGAAATGATAAATGCGTGTCGATATGGTTGTCGGACTTTCAACGCAATCAAATCTGAAAATATTAATAATCCCCCCAAATTCCCCAACTTAAAAACTGTAATAAATCTTATTGCGAAAAACTTTCTATTAAATTTTCTATTAATATTTTTGTATTAATATTTGCGAAATGTCATTGCATAATAATAAAATTGAAAAATTTAAAGATGATAATATTTAATAATTCAAGGCATATATTAGGCAAAAATAAATTAAATTTAAACATAAACAATTTCTCACAGTTTTTTCACGATTTATTGCTGTAAATTGATATACAATAATACCCATGCAACACGAATTCGACTATTAATCGACTGTCAGTCGGCAGAAGTAGTTGTCTCGCTTTTTGAAAGAAACAGTATAAATATCTTATATTGCCTTTTTTTTAAAAATAAATAAACATAATTTATAATAAGTACCTGTAAAACCGCTAGCTAAAAAGCGAAGTTAAAGTATATTATCCAGCTAGATTACGTAAACAACTACCAACTTTTTTTATTCAGTGCATTCTGTGAACTACTTTACCGGCTTGAATGTGCTTATTTGCTAAATCAGCTAAATTATCGACGATATGAGGTACACGACTGGAAACTATCAACCTCAGATAAATGTTCATTGCTATCATTGTGGTCTTGAGGTTTTGGATTAAATAATGTTCTGTTTTATTCATAATTCCGAAGCGATCACAAAAACGGAACTTTACCGGTAATCGAAAAATCAGGAAGTTGCTTAATATTTCTCTTAGATTATTGCTGCCACCTAAGCAAAGTTGTTAAAGAATTTATACAAAAATATCGATAGTTAGGAAATTATATTGATTCTCTATAGGCTTAACCATTTATACCATTAAATAAATAATAATAATAATAATAAAAGTATGTTAGAAATGGTCAGAAATTACACAATTTTTAATAATAAAAAAGATATTTTGAAGAACTTTGACATTGTTATTCTAACAACAGAGGACTCCCTCCTTAAATTTGCCTTCAAATTGATTGCTTACAGCACTGTTTGCCATCATCACATTTGCCTACTCGATTATCTACATGCACTATTATGCACATATATAAAATTAAGAGAAAAAGGCACATTTGCACATACTGCATTGCACACATAATACGAGTATTATTAACTACAGATTGATTGCTCACAAATCTTTTTGTGCATAAATAAAAATTTCAGAGACGAAGTCACTTTGTAATTCAACATTTGCCTACATTATTGCCTACAGATCAATTGTCTACAAGCACTATTCTGTGCTTTAAAACTACAAATTCTCTGCTTTAAAAATACAAATTCTCTGTTTTAAAAACATAAATTCTTTTTTTTTATATAATTTAAGTTCTTGTAAGCAATCGATCTGTAGGCAATAATACATGTAAGCAAATGTGACTTCGTCTCTGAAATTTTTATTTTCGCATAATAGTGCATGTAGGCAATCGAGCTGTAGACAATCATTTTTGTGCCAACGAATTGTCGGCAAATATCATGTAAGCAAAAGGAGTTTTCTCCTCTGACAGTAATAATAAATGATAAATAATGAAAAACAATGTCAAAGAATCAATGGAAGTTTCAAAAGTAAGTATAACCGATACGAAGGTTTCATAATTTATTACGTACAAAATGCTAAAAGTAATATCCATAGTCCAATCTTATATTTAAAGTCTTGAGTAATCTTAAGTAATCTTGAGATTCCACTCAACTAATGACCGTACAACATCTCGAGGTCGTACTTGAAACCATCAGACATACAAAAATGTAGTGAATGCCACTCAAGCCATACATATATGAAGAAAAATGAATAAATAGAGTAACTGTTTGTGTGATAAATAAAATAATATCAGATTATACATTCGATAATTGTGATTATATTGAATATATTCATTGTTATATTTAATATTATTTCAATATTTTGTATTTTGTATGTCAAATAACGTGATTTAATATATTTGAAAAGAAGTTATTTAGAGAGGGAAAAAAAGAAGAGAAAGAAAAATAATTATTTAATAGAAAAATGCAAAATATGAAGTCATTCAAATTTACTTTTTAATCTATTTTAATATTATATTTAGCTGTACTCACTCTCCAATTTATCTATTCTCCTAATTTCTGAAGTATAAATAAAAGTGATTTGTATATAAAATTTTTGAAATAGAAAAACAATTTTTCTACTCTCTTTTAAAGAAGCTGTTATTTTTAATATTTCTGCAATAATAACGTAATAATGTTAAATCGGTAATTAACTTGACTGTGCACACGTCAAGTGTTTATCCAAGATTCTGTAAACGTCATCAACCGGATTTTTGCTTAGTATACAAATGTGCACAGCTAATCTGTGTTAAATTCCACCATCAGTAATACGCGCAACTACCAGTCGTCCACAATTATCCGACAGGGCCAGATTTGCAGTTATTGAAGCGTGGCCACTTTAATTTCAGTATAAATATATATTTCCGAGAATAATTCTCGTAAAAACCATCACAAGTTTCTCACAAATAGGTATGTAACCGTACAGATCAAATTATTTTTACAAAAAAATATTCACTATTGCATGATATACTACTGGAATTGAAAATTTGAATGTCGTTAATCATCGGTAATAATAATGTCGAGAAACGTTCGAGTTTATTGCGTTTCGCAAGCGAATCAATTATATTTAAAGAAACAGCGTTGTTGACGATAGCTGCTTGCTACCTGGGAAATACGATTTTAACTTTACGTCACAGTACAGTGCTTTGCAAAAAATTAATGAAAGATTTTAATAGAAAATAGTATTAATTAATTTTCTGATAGTAAGAAAACTAATAGATAATCAATTCAATTAATTCAGTTTTCTATTAACATATTATTATTTACATATGAGTTAATTTATTTTCAAAATCTGAAGGGGGGGGGTACAAACATTTTCCGTTTATGATAATTCTGAGAAAACGTAATATATTCTAATTTTTATCTAAATTCGACATTTTGAACTTTAATTCTTATACATTATTTTAAAGACAAACTTTATAAATCTTTACCTTGTCATAAGTGTTATTTTACAATTCAGTTTTAACAAGTACTCTTTTAGAGACTTATTTACATACGTACACACAGGATGAATCATAGGTCATATAGGTATATTTTAAAATTCGCAAGTGTTTCTGGATAAAAACGAAAAACAACTGTTTCTGTGAACATTAGTCGCAAATCTTTGTCAGAATAATAGATACAAATACCTACAGTAGTGTTAAATAATGATTGTATATAAAAATTTTAAGTGAATATCTTTTTTTACAAGAAATGCTTAAAGTGTTTTCTATCATTTTCCATACATGATTGAGCACGACAAATGACTGATGCATTTTTTCATATTCATTTATCTCAAATATTTCGATTAACAAGAAATTTGCGATGTAATGTCTATAGAAACATTTATTCTTCCTTTTTATATAAAAATACGGTTATGAAATTTTAAAACATTTATTCACCATCTGTATATATAATGCTTTATCTATACATATTTTATACATATGCATTATAGTTTCTAAAAGTATAATTTTTTACGTTAAAAATAATTCTTTTTCCTTATCTACTTTGAATTCATTGTAATATATTAATTATAAAAGGTAATAATGATAAATTATCAACTAAGTCAATAAAGAATTGATTAAATTAAAAAATTTTATAATAATAACTTTTTTTTTATAATAATAAGATTGAAAGACCGCTAATGTTAAACATAATAATTTTAAATTAAAAAGCGCCATAACGGTCAGAACGTTAAGATGTTGAACTATTGTAAATTCATTTAAATGAATTAATTTCAGAAAT
>NW_017256169.1:1269081-1279907 GCF_001594055.1 Mycetomoellerius zeteki
AATGCTAAGGTCTCGGTAGTCTAAAGGCTTAGGACGCTCGCACGGAATGCAAGAGATCCGGGTTCGACTCCCGGCCGAGGCATTATTTTTCGCAATAAGATTTATTACAGTTTTTAAGTTGGGGAATTTGGGGGGATTATTAATATTTTCAGATTTGATTGCGTTGAAAGTCCGACAACCATATCGGCACGCATTTATCATTTCTGAAATTAATTCATTTAAATGAATTTACAATAGTTCATCTTAACGTTCTGACCGTTATGGCGCTTCTTAATTTAAAATTTCTTTTTTATATATGATATACACAAAATTCTATTTGATTAACAAAATAACATAATTTTTTACAAAAACAATTTTATTTAGTCATAATCTCATCTTTTAGAGTTATAAAAATTTCTAAGCTAAATTTTATATAATTCTGTTTAATTTTTCCTACATTCCAGTAAAAGTGTACAAAATTCAGCAACTTTTAGAAAAAGATTTTTTTAATCAGTCTGCAACAATTAAATTGTATAACTTATAGGAATATTTACACATTATATAATTTTTTAGTGACTTGTTTATACTTAAACGAGAATAATTTAAAAACTGAATTTATCAGGATCCGTTATAAGAGAATTGATCCACAGTTCAATTTTTACATTTTCTCTGCTTGTAAATATAAAATTTATCACAATGTGTTTCGTGTAAAAAGAATATTATAGACAAAAACAGATCTGTTTATAAGAATCAAATTATAAATATTCTATTAAATAAATTTTTATTATCTACTTTTATGAAATGCGAATAAAAGTATATAATTTGACAAAATTTGTATATTTTTGTATTAGGATATATCTACTTAATATTTTAGCTTGGTGTAGTATTTACTTAAAATTTATTTGACTTTTTGTAATTCTGCATTTGTAACTGCACTTTATATTTGCTGCATTTTTAAAATCATTTTAGATATGTTGATTATTGAAAAAAAGTACATTAAAACGATCAATAATGAAATCATCTCATATGTAATGTAAAATATGTTAACATAGTGAATAAATTTTTCAGTTAAAATATTCATGTAAAATGTATATTCTTATATATGTATACACATGTCAACAGCTGAAGTTTCTTTGTTTAGTCATTGCGATCATTAAATGCGATAATCAGCACAATTTTCGATTTCTTTTCCCTAAATAATCACCTCCTTTTACGATACTGCGTCAGTACCATGTTTCGCTACGTATCTAGTAAGCAAAAAATATTAGATCAGCGTTTTGAAATATTGATTTTATATAAATTTTTTCAAAATTTTTTATTATATAACATTTAATAAATGTAGTTACAATTACCTAATAATGTTTATGAACTTTTTATGAAAAGGCGTTTTTAATATAGATTTTAAATATTTTATAAATATATCACATAACGTTGAATGAACGTTGCTAAGATGATGCAATATTAAATGTTAAAGTGTACATGTTTTTAACATTGAATCTATATTGATTTTTCTATATTGATTATTAGTGTTGCTTACAATATTGAAACAATATTGAACAATGTTTTAATAAATATTAAAGTCACTTACTCAGAAGTAGTACATGACATCCTTTAAGTCTAGATGAACGTAACGTAATAATTTTCTCATAAATAATCATTACATACAATATAGAATAAAAGTCGCAATTATAAGATTTTTCACATGTGTTCTAATGAAATGGTTTTTAGAAGGTAACTCCAACATGAAAGTAAATGAAATGTATTTTGAAAGTATTTCGTGTCATTTTGTGTAAAAATTAATTCAAGAATCTTATACTCTTAGAAAATTATATAATATTAAATAATTGTTAAATGAATGTTCTCGAATGTTAAATTGCAACGTTTACGAAAATTACTTTAACAAGAACGTATCTACAATTCAACCATTCAATATTTTGCAATGTTGCAATTTAACGTGTCCGAGATGTTGATTTAATATTATTATAACATTATTTGTTGCGATATTTCTGATAATATATCATTATCGAAATCTTTAAATTATGCTTAAAAACTGTTCTTATAATAATGTTGCATACAACGTTAAATACAATATATTTAAAAATATGTTATATAAAAGTTGTAATAACGTCGTAGTAATGATTTTTTTCTTATTGAGTATTCATATTCAATGCTAATATATGAAATGTTCCCCTTCTACATGACCCTCTTACTCACCTTCATACTCCTGTATTTCCTTATCTCAGTCAAAGCGCGGTTATGGTCGCGTGTACCACGTTCTTCTATCGTGTCTCATGTTATAAAGAACTCGTCAACTTCAGTCAGCTTTTATGTGTTTCGATCTAAGCGAGAAGCAACATTCTAGAAGAAGCATTCCAAGGGAAGCATTCCTTACATGTTACAAAAATCTGAGTTGATAAAAAGCTGAATAATTACCAGTTCGTTGAAACGGTGATTGATTGAGTATCGTGATTGATTGTGAATTTTTTGTTGTTGATTTTCCAAGTGAAATTGGATAAATAGAAAAATATTTCCCGCGCTCTACGCCTAGAAACCCTAGTATGATGACACGGAGAAGTAAAGACTACCTCGAAGACACGTTGGATATGTCGGAGATTCCAAACATTAATGGCAGTCAAAGCGAAATCCCCCAATTCTTCACGGGATGCAACGTGTTAATAACGGGTGGTTCCGGTTTTCTCGGCCAACTTCTAATAGAGAAATTATTGCGGTAAAAAAATATTTTAATATAAAGGGCTTCATGCAAAAACGATTTATATAACATTTACGATGTAAATAACTTTGCAACGAACTGTCTTTTTTTAAAATTATTTTAAAGTGTTCCTTATATAAATAATAAATTTTTAGATACTGAAAATGATACCGTAAACCAAATTTCACCAGTACGTCAAGTCGAAATAATTTAGTTGTGCTAAAAATTGTTTTCGTACAATATTTAATAATTTTGTAAGAGAGGTTAATGTTATTTTGAAATTCTGATCAGACATAATGAATGTACTGTTAATCTTTTTCATGAAAAATGTTAAATATCATAAAAAAGCAATTTTTGCACAACTCAATTATTTTAGAAACTTGACATGCTAATGAAATTTGATTTGCGGCATCATTTTTATTATCTAAAATCTATAAAATATATCTTGTTTAATATAAAATAATTAAATATTTCTTTTTTGTTATAAATTAATGTATCTATAACATAAATTATAGAACGTTAAATTACGCTATTCCATTTTTCAGAAGATTAAATAGAATTGCTAATTAATTATTTTATTCGATGTAAATTTATTAAAAATGAATAACATCTCTAGATGCTGTCCGGATATAAAAAAGTTGTATATATTCATGAGAGCGAAAAAAGAAAAAACACCCGAACAAAGGTTCGAAGAACATTTCGATGACCCTGTTAGTATTTAATATAAATAATATAAGTATATAATATAATATAATATATATATATAATATAGTATAATATAATTTAATATAATATAACATGACATGACATGACATGATATAACATGATATGACATATGATATATAATATAATATAATATAATATAAATATGTATATAAAAATGTAAAAAATTTTTACCATCAAAAGTTTTTCTTTAGGTTTACGACAAATTAAAGAAAGAGCAGCCTAATTTTAGTACCAAAGTAATAATGATACAAGCCGATATAAGCAAGTTAGATCTTGGATTATCAAAGGAAAACCGAGAATGTCTTTTAGATACAAACGTAATATTCCACGCAGCAGCGACTGTACGATTTACTGAATCGATTCGAATTGCAGTGAATATAAATATAAGAGGAACAAAGCAGCTTCTTCTCTTAGCAAAAGAAATGCCGGAGTTAAAGGTATATAAAAAAAAGATTATTTTAATTAAGTTTTGAATTTTATAATTGTAGAAATTTAACTTATTTAATTTTAGTCATTCGTCTACGTATCCACCGCATTTTCCCAATGTATAAATAATTTCATTGAAGAAAGATATTATCCTTCGCCTATGGAAACCGATAATATTTTGACTTTAGTCAATATCGTAGATGATAAAAAATTGGACAAATTTACGCCAACGTAAGTGCTGTTCTAACATTAAAAATTGCAAGAGTGGAAGTCAAATGTTAAAACATTTACAGTTGACTCAGCATTAAGCTATTAGCATTTCATCATTGCATCACATTACATTACAATGCGCGGTATAATTATAGCATAACTTTTCTTTCACATTTTCATTACGCAGTCAATGTTGTCAATAATAAAGAGATCGATTAAAAAAATAAGGTCAGAAGGATATAATGAAAATATTTCTATTGCTATGCTTGAAAAATGCTTGGTAAAAACCATCTAGCTTCAATAAAGAAATGAAAACTTGTTTTACAATAGTCTGGTCGTATACTGACACACATTGCCAGTACTGAAAATCTATAGTTTAAGTTATGTACTATACATATACTATATTTTCAGTGGCCATATATCGGAACACAGTTCATATTGTATTTTCAATTATTATTCATAACTTCCTTCAACATTATTATACAATTATCCTTACAATTTATTACATGAAAAACTGGCTGGCCGGTTTTTTATATAAATAAATAAATTGTAAATAATGCTTTTAAAGGGAAAAGGATTTTTATTAAAAATGTTTAAAAATAAAATATTTTAAAGCTTTATAAATATAAACGATATATTTTTTAAATTTAACATATAATACTTGTATAATATCATATGAGTACATGTTCATATCATATGAGTGCATATGAGTTCTAAGAATATGCTTAAAATATTAAATAATATTATGCGCTTATAGGGTATGCACTTAAAAATATACATTTAAAAAACATTTGAAATATCTCGTCTAAAAACGGTATTCAACCTAGTAAAAAAAGTTTAATGGATATCTTATAAAAACGTTTATAAGATTATTAAATAGTTTAAAAACGTACCAGAGTTTAAGCACTTATTTTTTACAATGAAAAGATTAAAAATGGGCTATTAGGAATCGGCGCTGTAATAATTGCGCAAGATTGATAAAACAATATTTTCGTATAATTTATATAGTTAATTTATTCGAAAGTTTCGGCTAACTTCTAGCCATCTTCAGCAAATGTGATGTATAAATTTCAAATTTAGAAACATGTGTTAATTTTGTGGTTACACTCCTACAACATATTTCCCATAACCAGTCCGAATGCTGGAAGGTCAACGGAATGGTTATGGGAAATATGTTGTAGGAGTGTAACCACAAAATTAACACATGTTTCTAAATTTGAAATTTATACATCACATTTGCTGAAGATGGCTAGAAGTTAGCCGAAACGTTCGAATAAATTAACTATATAAATTATACGAAAATATTGTTTTATCAATCTTGCGCAATTATTACAGCATTCCTAATTTTTAACCTTTTAACTGTATTAATGTTAAGGAATTTTATTCCATTATAATTACTTATTTTTTAGTTTATTACGTTTATTGCAAGATTTCTAACGTTTATTAAACATATAATTTTGAGCAACTGTGTTGCTTTGACTTATGTAAATATAGTTCAAGCTATAAACTTCAGTATAAACTTCAAGTTATGATGTTTACATAATATCCCATTAACATAGATCAGCGAGGGATGCTTAAGAAAACGTTCTTATGTTTCAAGATGTCTCTCGAATATTTTTTACACGGTTGATGACATATACATATATGTATATACAGGGTGTTCCATAATTCTTAATTAATATTTCTAGGAGTAAAAGAGGATGGAATTTTGAACTAAAAGTTCCGTTCCTAATTATATCTATATATATAATAATAACATATTTTTATTTTATATTTATATAATTTTATATATCTATGAGAAGGAGAGAAAGAGAGAGACAACTATCCGTATAAATACATAATATAAGTGACAAAGATTAACAAATATGTATATAGATAACTTTTAAATCAAAGATACATGAGAAAATTTTTTTATATTATAATACATTACGTGAATATTGTGTATATATGTGGACAAATATAGATTACTAGGTGACTGGCCGAATTCATATACATATACAAAGGCGATTGCTGAAGATACTGTTCGACAATACAGTATAGGAATTCCAGTCTGCATTGTACGACCATCAATTATAATATCAACCGCTGAGGAGCCAGTGAGTGGATGGACCAACAATATATATGGAGCAATCGGTGTAGTCATGGGTAGTGCCGTAGGTTTATTACGTACTTTGCATTGTGATCCTAATAGTGTGGCAGATGTGGTGCCCGCTGATTATGTTATTTCCCAGCTTATCGCTGCGGGCTGGGATACCGCCAAAAGAAGGTAAATTCTTTGCACTTTAATATAATTTTTGAGTTACATAATCGTATTCCTCAAATTTTTATCTTTATAAAAAAATCGTTCAATTATGATGACTTTAAGTATAAATTAATTTAAAATATTGTAGACCCAAATACTAGTTGAGAAAATTTCGGAGCGAATTAGGGTTAAAGTTAAGGAATAAATTTGCAGTGCATACATTATTAAACAGCAGATGCATGATTAGTCTATTAATTGGTCTATTAATTTTCACAACTTTGCTATTTTTATCGCATAATTAATTTTTCTTATAATTATATAAATTCTAAAAGTTACTATAAAGTGTAATAAAATTTAAATTTTTAATTCTTATACCCATACTTTTAATTATTGTTTATAAAAGGTTAAATACTTCAAAAGTTTAAAATAATTTTATAAAATAAATTATAATGATATAACATTATGAAAGCTGTTTTTTTTTAATAGAAGACACACAATTATTTGTAAACGAAATAAATAAGTGATGTATTGCTTTCAAATTAATTTATATCGAATTTGTCTTCAATGAGTGAAATTATTTATATATTTATCATTGATAATTATATAAACCAAAATTATTCATATAATTATCAACTTTTGCTTAGTGTTTATTAAATTCATGATATACAATTTCTATCATAATAATTACTTTCGATGTAACACAGATATAACATAAACTTGAGATGAGTGTTACGATCCATTCAGTCAAAGAATAAATATCTGTTTTCTTCGTTCTCTGTAAATCAACATGCATTGTCACGATCTCTCCGCAAGGAGCTTATGAAATAAGTATCTACAATAAGAGAATCGAATATCGAAAAAATATTACGATATAGTTAGTTACGATCAGCTACGCTTACGAGCAGCATATAATGATTAATAAGAATAGCATGCAAGAAAAGAGATTATAATACAAGAAAATATAAAATTTAAATCTAATTATATATATATATAAATAGAGATTGTATAATTAAGTCCTTCTTAGAAACAAATATCGTATAGCCAGGACCGTATTTATAAAATTTGCACCCAGGAGCATGTGATCTTCGAGTACCACAATAGTGTTCCCCTCTTCCCTAATTAATCTTTTTGTATGTCTCTGATTAGATTCACAAATATGAGATACTATCAACAGTATCTTATTAATGATATTATCAATAGTATCTTATTAATAATACTATCAATAATATTTTATTAATGATAAATGCATTAATATACTATCATTATGTTAATCACGTTATTGATGCCGTGTTAAGGCTCTTGAGTATTCACCTCAGCTATATTGAATCGTGATGTCAAAAGAGAGAAATGTGTCATAAGCGAGACATTAATTTTTCTAACATGCTATTTGTAAATAAAAACAATTTGAATAAAACGGAATAATGATATCGATGTAAAACACTTGTAAAAATGGGTCGAAATTGTTCTTACCTCCTTCCCCCTCATGATAGTCAGCAAATAGTCGTAAAAAGCACTTAAAATGCGTTTACTAGTTTCTACTCAATGCGCATGTGTAGTCTATTTTCACTTTACAAATTTTTTTCAACTATGTATTGATTGTCAGAGTGGATAAGAATAATCTTGGCCCAATTAATTTTTACAAGTATTTTACAGCGATCTCATTGTTCTGTTTTATCCAAATTGTCTTTATTTACAAATAACACGCAAGAAAAATCAACATATCATTTCTAGCTTATGACGTTATGATTCAATATGATTGAGGTGAGTACTCAGGAGCTTTAACGCAGCAGCCTCATAAGTAGGTACATATATTGTTAACGACAGTTACTATCTTTTATTTTGATTTTAAAAAATTGCATAATAGACATAATTGTTTAAATTATTTAATTTCTTAAATTCATTTTTTTTAAGCTGTAGTGCCTTAGAGCTTTAAAATCTATAGATGATAAACGCTACTACGCGTACAACAGAACTTGTTGAGTTGTAATCAGCAATTGTTAAGTCGAATCAGAAAATAAAATGTCGAAAATGTTTTTAAGGATTCATATAATTTTATAAGATTTAATACTTCATATTCTATAACTTCTATATTATTAATATTATTCTATATAATATTATTCTCTATTATTAAATTCTATAATATTAATATTAATCTAAATAACAAAATAAGACTAATGCGTATGAGATACATTTTATCATTTCCAATATATTGTACATTTTATATTAGATATTATTACATATATTTTTTATATATTGTACATTATACATTTATTATATATTTTTGTTAGAAATACTTTGTTGAGCATCGAGAACGCAAATCCCCATGTTCCAGAAACTGAGAGAGTACCGATTTACAATTACGTGTCGATATGCCAAAATCCCATTACTTGGAAGAGATTCATGAAATTAAATGAGATGTACGGCGTACAGGTACCAAGTACACATGTTTTTTGGTACTATATATTTTTTCTAAACAAATATAAATTCATGCACGATATATGTGTGATAATTCTACACGTGATACCTGCTGTTATAGTCGACACTGTGCTCTTTCTTATCGGCCGAAAACCTATGTAAGGAATTTACTGAGTTGACTTAAAGGCATAATAAAACATTATTTTGAATATTGCAGGATTTTAAATAGAGTTGTAAACTTTTAGGCTATTAAAGATATATAAGAAGATAAACTATTTTACCTATGTAATAGCGTATTTTTCGACGCAAGAATGGCGATTCAGCAATGACGCCGTCGTAAAGCTCTGGAGTCGTATGACTCCAGCTGATCGCCAGATTTTCAATTTTAATATAAATAACTTGGAGTGGGAATCATATTTCAAGAATATGATACCTGGTTTGCGCTTATACATAGCTAAAGATCCGATGGATACCCTAGATGAAGGACGTGAGAAATACAGGAGGTGAGTAATTTCTACTGTATATTTATCGCTATTGCTTTTCGTCTCGTAAATTGTATTTACGATGATTATTTTCTTTCAGATTAAAGATCTACCATTATTCTTTGTTAACGATTATTATGGTTTTATTAGTATGGGGTGTCATAAGCTTAATAAATCGTATGATGTCTTTCTTGTAATTTAATAAATTGTATAATGTCATTCTTGCATCGTTAAAATAATTATTTTTAATTAGCGGAAATAAATTATGGTAATAAGATTAACGTGATTAATAGTGAGAAATGTTTGCAACTACTGTCTTCTACCTTAACCTCTTGCACGTACATTGTATTCTTATTTTAGCCTAGAAAAGACACAGAGCTCTACACTGTTAAATCTATAGTGTTAAATTTAACTTAACGTGAGTCGTTACTGCTCCTACAATCATATCGTTATTTTATACTAAAACAATAGTTATATTTGATACTATATAGTGTCAATTTGATACTATACAGTGTCAAATTGACACGATATAGTGTCAAATTTAACTATCGTTTTGGTAAGAAATAATGATACGAATATATTTAGTAGGAGCAATGGCAACTCACGTTAGGTTAAATTTGACACTATAGATTTAACAGTGACGCATGAGTTCTTTTTTACATGCATACATGAGTGATCGCTGATTATGCTATTATCTACATAAGAACGAATATTCTTTGTGTTATTTTTGCTCGTAAAAATTACAGTTACTTCATGTACATTTTCTTATATGAATTGAATAGTTTTGGTAATAAAAAATATGTATAATATAATATAAATATAAACATGTATATTATAAATAATTATAATTCTATATAAATAAACTATATTCTTAATAAACTGGATAATATAATATTTCATATAGAACATGATAACGTTATATTATTTAATGACATAATCATTTTTCGTTATATTTCATATCATGAACATTATGTTACTTACATTATATTACTTACATACATAAGAATAATACTTACAATATTATTCTTTCTTGTTTTTGTATAAATAAATATTTATATATTATTCTATATATTTAATAAAAAATTTTCTTGGTCCTAGTTCGCGATGCGCTAGGTCCAATATTGGAAAATTGTCCAGGTTCTGGTTCGCGAGATGGTGCCGCTGAAATTTGAGAAAATTGTCTAGGCCTTGATCACGAGGCAATGTGTTGCCCCAAGATATTAAATCTGTCTAGTCGCTATCTAGGAAGGGACAGGGTAATCTAGTTAGATTTCAAATAAATCTTAAATGCATAATGCGTCATCTATAATTCACGGAATAAGAAGTAAGAGTAAGAAATTGACCAATCACAGCCGATTGTGAGAAGAATATTGTCGTCGATATATCAACTGTGATTGGTCAATTTCTTATTCTTACTTCTTACTTCATATTATTGAATAACATTAGTTATATTAAAAAATGGTTATTATCATGGTAGAAGTATAAGGGTATGCTCAATCAGTGGTAGACCACTGCGCATGTATCAAGCATACGTTACATTCGGCCAGCCTTCGGCTATATCCGGAGCGGTTCGTGTCAATGTAATATGGTCGCCATTATAAACCCTTTAATCAGAGTCGCGACACGAGAAAAAGAG
>NW_017256169.1:1279960-1333674 GCF_001594055.1 Mycetomoellerius zeteki
AAATCACACGAAAGAGAGAGGAATACGTTGTCTCTCTTTCTGACCTTGATAGTTTCTCGTGAGTTGTGATATATCTTTTTGCTCTTGAAGATTAGTATGACTTATTAGAAGATTAATAAAAATAATTGCAAAATGATTAGGTGTGCAGCCCCATTTTGCACTAATTCTGCAGCGAAAGGCTACGTAATGAAAATATTTCCGCATGATGCTAAACGTCGAATATTATGGGCAACAAATGTTGGAAAAAATTGGATGAAAAATGCATATCTCTGATAAAAATCTTTTAGTATCGCATTTTCTCATATTGGTAAAAATAGTTGCTAATAAGAAAATGTGCACTAAAAAGTTGATAAAAAATTCTGAAAAAATCTCAGAACTCTATGAGAAAAAAATAAACAATTTTTGTCACTTACTGTTTTTCTGTAAAGTTGATAGTACTTGAGTAAAAAATTATTGAAAACCAATATTCGATGATTTTTAGTAATTGATATCTTGTTAATTATTACGAAAATTGCAAAATGGTAGAGGACTTTTCGACTCATTGTCAGTTTAATTCGCTCTACCCCTATGTGAGAGTTCTATCGTTACTTATCAAACACCCTATATATTATTACAAAAATCATTAATTTTATTTAAAACAATATCCGATAATATCCGGATAACGATGTTCGCTTGTTAATAATGATGATATTTTTCCACAATATATTGTACAAGCAAAAGGAATATTACATAAACATATAATCAATTTATCTTGTTTCTTAGAACTAAGTAGTAAGGAATAATATATTAAATTGGTTTTTTCTGCGAAACTAATATTAAATCAATTTTTTTTGCAAAAGTGTAGGAAAAATATGCATTATTACGTATTTAAAACTAATAAAATCGTTTCATAAGAAATTCATTTACAATGAATAATTATAAAATTCCCTCCAGAGCTAAATCTGGCACGTTAATAAATAATGAATCGTCAAGAGATAAAAAAGACTCATTATCAATAATAATTGTCAAATTTGTAATATTTTCCGCTAAATGGAAACTGTTATCTATAAAACTTTCTGCTTCTGGTAGACTTTTTTGTATAATCTTGTGTAAAAAAGATGCTAAATTATGGAGGAGGCTGATTATAAATGATACAATGATTCGATCAATTAAAAAATTCAACTAAACTCAAATAAAAATAACAATAAAAACAAAAACGTTTTTTTCAACATATCGTTGATTCTGCATATCTCTGAAAAAATAAAAAAATTTTTATAAAACAGATTCGTTAATAAGTATGGCATATAAAAGGATTAACAAACTTAACAAGTTTATAAAAGTACACGAAGATAATCTTCCTATATTATCTCGATTTGATGTAGTATATAGAATTGACTGCGAAGACGCCTCATATAATAATATGTTGGTCAAACTAATCGATGTCTAATAGCACATGTTAAAGAGAAATTATATCAATTGGAACACGACACAACACTCTTTTATCACAGAACATAGATTAGAAAGTGGGCATGACTTTTTGACTGGGATAACATAAAAATTTATGACGAAAAAAAAGTTTTATCAAAAAGGCTGATATATCGGAGATGATTCATATAAAAAAACAGAAACATGGACCGAATCTACAAACTGACATTTCATCTCTAGATCTAATATATTTGAATATTTTCGCGGATTTATGATACTTTCCTCTCTTTGTTCTGTATTGTTTATTGATTTGACTTAGATACTCTGCGATTATTTTGACACTCATTATGTCTATAATATTAACATCGTCCACCACTAGATTAGCGTTTTTCATGTAAGTTTTAATTTATCCGTATTCCTGTAATCTACAATTCATCAATGATTAATATTTTTATTATAATATATAGTAAACTTGACAATTTGACGATCATGTATGTACATACAAATATCGTTATCAACCTCATTGTTCATGAACACAGATGCAAAAAATGTGTTGAATTTAACATAAATCGCATGTCCCAAACGGTTCACTAAAATTTTTGAGTTAATTTTACACAAGATGAATATGTTAGAAGGTAACACAAATATGTAAGAGAATAAATATAAAGAAAGATAACAGTTTGCATAACAGATGCCTGATTGTGCATCAAAAATTAATTCGTTTCGTGATATTATTCCAGTAGTTTAATTGCGTTTATAGCGTGCAACGCTGGTCTCAGGGACGACACTAGTTTGAAATCATTAAAAAATTTTAACCTATGTTTTTCACTATGTTTAAAAATATTCTTTTATTCATATTTTTATAGTTAAATATACTATGAATAATAGTATCTTATAATATTAGTAACAGAATACTTTTAAACATAGTGAAAGACACAGGTCAAAAACTGACCATTCGAAAGTGTTTGAAAGATGTCTAAAAACGTCTTTTGGAAAAGTCTTATAGACGTCTAGTTCAAGACGTCTATTGGAAATCTTTCAGACATGTGTATTCTCTGGAATAGTTCTCATATAACTTACATATTTAATAAGAATTAACGGTATATGTATGATAGCGTAAGAAAAAGTATGTTTGCAAATGTGTAATGTGAAGTCTTTGATATATTTATAATTGAAGGGTTTATTGCAATAATGGGTTAATACACATTTTGTAAAATAGAAAAAATTAACTTTAAAGTTAAAGTGATAGGAAAACAGCGGATTAATCTACGTTTGGTGAAAATATAGGTCCATATTGTTACAGTAATAATATAAATCTTACAATTAGTAATAAGTAAATCCTCTAATTGTATACATTTTTCTGTATAATATCGTAATGAGCTATTGTATTATTATGAGGTACCTTTTTAATTTAGCCATGACTATCGTCGATATCTACGACAAAAGTAACAGAGCATATTTAGAAAATTATTCAAACAAAATGTAAAATGTATTTTTAATTAAAATATTTCGGCTAATAGCTTTTGTTAGGCGTTTTTATACAAGGCACTAAGTAATATGCGTTGTGTCAAAGATTAAATTCATACGAAATTCCATAATTAGTACAACTATATTACGCAGTTATTTTTTATACACGGAAAAAACAGTAATGGTGGTCTACACAGAAATCTGGTGATGCCAAACAGATTAAATAGTAAAATATGGAGCAACTATTTATGTGATTGCTTTAACCATAGTACAATAATTAGGTTAGGTTATGTTGCAGCAATGACGGCATTCACATATACATATTTTTAATTGTAAGCGTGGTGAGTCGCTTTTGCTTTTTGAAATTGTAACTTAATTTATAGCATGATGTAACAAGAAATTAATTCTTATTAATAATTTAATTCTTATTACATCATGCTTTATAATGTCACGATTGACGCAACTATACGGATATATAATTTATCCATAGTAAATGATCCCCCAACCAAGTTTTGGTTATTACAAACAAATCGTGCCTATCTACATTGATATATAGTTGACACATCAAAGTAAATAAATCGTAATCAACCATACACATTCCTATCACACAAAGATAACTAGGATGATGTTTTTATATTGCTCACAAACAATTTTTAGTGTGTGTTACGTGAACTATATCTTTTTTTTCCGTGTAGAGTTCATTTTCTAAAGACATTATTTCCAGGACGAATTTAATCGTGATGATACTGTAACTCATGATAAATAATCATGACTTACCGCAATTATTAGTACGCCACTCGGTAATAATTGCATTTAAATGCATTATGGAAATATAAATAGCGATATTATGCATTCAATGATATTAACATTGACATATTTCTTTATTTATTCTTCTCTATCTAATACAATGTACCTAATACAATATCTCATTACGATATGATATTATACAGAAAAATGTATTCAATTGGAGGGTTTACTGCAACAATGGACATATATTTTCATCAAAGATTAGTCCACTTTTTTCCTATCACTTTAACTTTAAAGTAATTTTTTCCATTTTACAAATGTGTATAAGATTTATTCTTCTCTCTCTCTCTCTCTCTCTGTTTCTCTCTCTCTCTCTCTCTCTCTCTCTCTCTCTCTCTCTCTCTCTCTCTCTCTCTTTCATATTAAATGTTTGTTAAAAGAATTTTCGAAATTATAAATAGAGAAAACAATTATTAAAGAAAATATTTACTTCAATATTTTATAAAAGTACACAGAACACGTTGATTTTGCATTTAACATAATTTATTCAATTATATTGTATATTTCGTACATTGATAATGATATAAATGAGAGCTTTAAATTCTTCAAATTTAGTTTAACATATTAAACATTTGAATAAAAACGTATGCAAGGAAATTTCCTTTAAGTTTCCTGGAAATTACGTATAATGTGTTTTGAGCATTACGTATGATACACGCAACTTCCAGATGACTTAAAAAAAATTTTCTGAATCTTTAATAAACTCATATCAACATATGCATTTCAACATATGCATATCAACATATGCATTTTTATTTACTGTAATCTAACATTAGATTAATTTGAATGAAAGATTTATAGTTCTCATGTATATTATTGTCATTAAAGCATATATTTGTTGATTCGTATAATTAAATATTATTATTAATTGATAAATAATAAGATAACTGGATTCTATATAATCTAAGCTGTGCGATTTTTTTCTAATTTTTTGCTAAATCTATAATTGAAGATTGATGGTCAGATCAAAAACATTATTTTTAATATTAATAAAATATGAAACATTTTCCAATATTTACATATACATGCAGTAAACATTTTAAAAAAGCAATTAAGTCATATTGGGTACACGTATGTATGTACAATTGTACATATGTTTTCCTCATTTTCATTTAAGGAGGTTCGCCTGTTAATCGAAAATCAACTTAGAGTCTTAATTTTTTTATATGATGTAGATAAATAATATGATAAATGTACACAAATAATCCCACAATTTGAACAATATTGACCGTATAGTTTTCTTGTAATATTATTCTGAAGTTGACCATTTTAAGCATATCGCCTTATGGGAAGCGGTCGTTCCGAAATAAAGTGACTTAATGTTATTTTTATTTTAAGTACAGTCTTAAGATGTCATATGTAAGCACAAATAAGAACCGATTATATGCCAGCTTTAGAAAATTAGTATACTTTTGAAACATATGCAGCTATTTATATTATCGACTGTAACATATTTATCGAGAAGTGATATGTGTCACACTATAACTCCCCAGATAACATGCATACCCAGAAAAGGAATATAAGACATCTTAGAAACGTCTTGAAGCATAACATCAACTTTATCATATAATGATTGAAGTATAACATCAACTTTATCATATGATGATTGAAAGACATTTTGATGATGTCTCCAGGACATACTATATTAGTATTTTATATCAGCATTTTGAACATATTGTTTCATGAGTTAATAAATATATTACAGTTGATAATGTAAATTGTAAATAACTGCATATACACGAAAGAAGAATTTTCATACGATTTTCCAAAAAGTATGAAAGACGTCTACGAGATGTCATTTGAAACAGTTTTAAAGACATTTATTTTATCCTCGTTTTCAAGTTTTTATTTTAATTATATTAATATTTTTACAGTTAAATAATCATTAAATTCTATTTCGTATTTTAGTTTAGTGTATGTACTTGTATGAATTATACAGTTCCAAACACTATAACACATCAAATTCATTTAACAAAAGACGAGCCCAAGATTAAATATCTATATATCAGAGAGAAACCTCTTTGTTATATTATATATCATATTCTTTATGGCTTATCAATTTTAAAATAACGAGTCCATGAAATTTAATACTTACAGAAGTTTCTCTCTGATACTTATATTCATATAACATAATTATTGTTATCTAATATATAATTACGTAAATTTTATATTAATTTTTATATTAATTTTTATATTACATAAATTTTATATGAATTATATATTAAATATACATTCTTAACAGATCTGTTACTCTAATTGTTATTAACAAGATTTTTATCATTCATCGATTGATGCACAACAATAGAATTAAAAGTCATATTTGAACGCGTAAATTTGTTTAAATAAATATTAATAGTAATATATTAATTATTATAAATCATTAAGTACTATAATATATATTATACGATATACCTACTGCGAATGAATTACCGACAATCTGTATCGATTACAAGCAATGTCAATTAACAATGTTATCAATATTAGATAACATACAGATTATATATTATTTATTCTTCACGAAGGATAGATGGCAGTAATAACTTACTTTTCAAGCTACATTCTTTGAAAAAAACTTCCATGATATATTATACATTTCTTTATAATATATATATATTCAGGATATTATTTTATAAACAATGTACATTTATTTTTAAAATTATTTTTGAATTAAACGCTTGTAATTTTGTACATGCAACTGCTAATCCGTATTACGTATTAATTGTATTAATATTAGATATATACTACACTTCTATTTTATTTTTACACTTATCGAATTTAAGAAAAATAAATAGAAACATATCTTTGAAAAAGATACAAACTATATAGTACTAGTAGGATAGACCGAAGCAAATCTTCGAATGAACTGAACGGAATAAAAAAACCTTTTACAATCGAAAAAAAGTTAAAAAATTTTTAACATTCTTTCGATTTTAGTATAAAATCCACTACACTACCTCTTAATTTTGCGTCTACTTTAATCTTGTAAAAGGATTTTTTATTCCGTTCAGTTAATTCGAAAATTTTTATACAACTGAAATGTGATAATTTGGTCACTCCAGAATCCCCTTAAGGGGATTCTAAAGCCGTCTGTATTACTGACTAAATCGTAATTTTTGTATAACAAATACCTTTTTTCTCTTTCACAGATTCTCTCTCTCTCTCTCTCTCTCTCTCTCTCTCTCTCTCTCTCTCAAAAATCCTTTTCCAGGATTAAAGTATACACATTAAGTGTTTGTGAGGTGGAATTTATGCTGAGAACGACAAAAAATTTCGAAATTATTGTGAGATGAAATTTATGCCGAGAACGACCAAAAATTTCGAAATTGATATATTTTTTACCATTTCTTAGTGTAACATGGCGTTTCAAGCTGTCAAGTCGTGACAACACTTACTTGATACGAAAGTTTTGCAACCTGCGCTTACGAAATAGTAATCCACAAACACGTAGTTTGCACGAACAAATAACGTCGAGTTCTTAGAATTACACTTAAACGCTTTATCGCGACGAATTTGTTATACGAAAATTGACACGAACGTGCGACTGCATGTATCATAGGTTGCGTGAGATATTGATGTGATAGTATATAAAGACATGTCGATGCGTTGGAAAAACAGCTATCTAGTGATTTTGTCGGAGTTCGAGCTTTGCTTTAGGATCCCTTGCTTAAGCGATATATTTATCGTTATTTTTTTTTGTTTTAAACGAGTTGTTTTTGGAACAAAAGAGTAATAAAATTAAAGACAAATATCGACTAACTGTTTCAAAATTTACGTTAATCTCTTTCGCCCCATGATCTAATTCGCTTCGGTCTATTCTGATCTATCCTACATTTTACATTGTAAATTAGCCTTCTACAAACTAGTTATTATCGCAAATGATTTTGCGTATTCACGAATTGTAGCAGAATTTTAGTAAAAGAAGATAAAAATCATTAAAATTGAATATTTATGATTTAATTAATGCCCCGATTCTATAATTCCTAACGACAGTTCGGTATTGTTATGTTACAGTTGTGCTGCTTTTTTACCATGTATAATTATTGACAAGAAATTTATTAATTTTTAATACTAACAGCATCTTTATAAGAATATTAATAATCCGATGTTAATGAGAATCATAAACCTGCAAATAATTTGTATATAAATTCACATAGAAATATTTAAGCACTAAGATCTGTTTTAATTAAACAAGAGAAAACAGAATTTCTCTTATTTAATTAGATTTATTCTCATCGGTCTATTTCAAATTGTAATTGTTTCTACGATATTCATTTACAATCTGTATTTGATAAGATGTAATCAGCGAAGCGTATGTAAAACTAGAAGCGTGTGCCGATCTGATGCTCGAATAGAATCCCACGTTCGATCACAGGAAATCACGAGTGCACGCATAGAGAGAAGACCTCTTAAAATTCTCACGAATCGTTATCGAACCGTTTAACGTTGGCACTTTACGCGAGTCGCACGTTTACTGTAATTTCAGCGCCGATCTCAACACGCTCCTGTCTCATCACGCGCAAACAGCAAGGCAGAATTCACGTCAATGGTGCAAAAATTCACTCACTTACCTGTTATATTCGGTTCACCCACGAGTCGGTGTGTCACGATCGCACATGCGAATAATGTGAATCACTTCGGGCGATCCTCTCTCGTGTATAATGCTGCACTTTGCACGACAACCCTTAGTTTATAGGCATTCTCACGCATCTAATAAATCGACACTACGCTGCAGGGTTCCGATGAGAAGCGAACGTTGTAGCAGCATTGGGATTTCAATTCACAGACATCTCGGATTCTTAGACGCAACTACGCTGGAAGAAAAATCTACTTGCATAATTTGAAAATCTAGTAGATTCAACCAATATATATGTTGTTGAAAAAATGAACAAATTAAAATTCTTCTAGAAATGATTAGATGAGAACGGTTTTTTTCTGTTAAATATTCAAGAATTTTTTAATAGTGATACTAAATTTATTTACTATAGTTAAGTCAATATATCTCTTTAGTGAAAAGAACATCTAATAAATAAATTAGAACGCTGAGAAAAATGTTGGTCAAAAATGATCGAATCAGAAGATTCATATTTTCAATCACAATCCTGATATATATCATCTCAATTAACTTCAACTTTATTTCAACTATAATAAATTCATAAATTTCTGATTTGTTCACTTTTAATCAGAATTTCAATTAATACAACCATACTGTTAAAAATAAAATGTTAATTTTAACATTTTTGAATGTCTCAGAAAGTCCACTGTATGTTTTTAACTTAAAATTAACATTTTATTTTTAACAGTGCAGATTCTTTTTCCAGTGTGTGAAGTTTTATAGATCCAATAAAAACTGTACCAAATTTCTTTAAAGGTAAGTTTATTCTAAATAGTTCGGATATAAAATATCAAGTTATAAAATATATCTATTATAATTATTATAACCAGAAATTCTGTTTGGTCTCATCAAAATGTATTCTACAATATATGTTTCATTGGTATAATAAAAAAATGTTTTTCAGAGTGTATAAAAATTGGGGCTTAATTATCGAATGTTCGATGAACTTTGATATCCTTCTAGATCTTTGCATCGTGTTCTTCATGATTTGTATTAATTTTAATTATGTATTTGAGGAAAATGTATATACGATTTGGAAAATTTTATATAGAACATATTATCAAAATTACACAAAGAACGATGTTTATTTTAATATAATCTGCATTTAAATAATGATTATATTACTGTATGGATAATAAATTAAGAATTCCTAAATAAGTTCTGTATTATTTTTTTATGTATTTTATTTATTAAATCTTTCGAAGCAAGTGTTTGGTTTACCGATAGGCTCTACTCAATCTTATCAAAAGAAGTAAATTTGTTTTATTCAACACGAAAGAAATTATAATGAAATGATATTTATTATCAGATAAAAGTATGCGAAATAATTATATTTGTAATGATGATTTAATAACATTGCGAGGCAAGGTGTAGTGCCGAGAGGATTGTCTAATGCATCTCTATGTAAGCAAGCAGGAAAGAATTCAGGCCGCGCGATGACTAACAATACATACATACCTCAAGCGAGAAAGCATAAGAGGAACGGTACGGTGAATCGGTCATACTTCGAGTTTCTTGGAACGGCAATTATCGGAGATAGTTTCCTACAGGATTTTTCGGATCGAGAGGGAGATACAATTCGCACGTGGGTGTCTTTGTCTTCGACTGGCAACGTCTGGCGTGGCGCCTGGTTCCCAAAGGCGTGGCCATTGATTTGTCTACTTTCGGTCACACACACACGCGCGCGCACACATATACAAAAGAAAAAGCTTGCTCTCGCTTAGAAATACTCGAATAGCGACACCCACATATGTGGACAGCGGCCATTCATCGGCAGAGTCTTCTTCCCCCGTTGATCATAAGATTCTCATCTCTTCGTTCAATTTTGCATTTGCATTGTCCTTATAAGAATATCACGCACGCGATATATATTATGTAAATGACTCTCATCTGCATTAATGAATTATAATTAAACAAATCATTCTTTTTAATATTATAGAATAAAAAATATTTTGTACCTATTTATTAAAACCAGTTCTAGTTAACATTTTTAATTGAATTATTAACATATCTGAATGTTAATTTAACATAATTGATTGGGTTATTTTAATATTTTGTATTAAACTGATATTCAATATTTTTTAAAATAATACAATTTTTTTGATTGACCAAACAATTATCAAAAATAATGAATTTTAAAGCATAAGAATATTTTTTTAATGTAAATTCAAAGATAAATGAATAAAATGTTTATTGATATATATTATAAATGTTAATTTTATTAAAGAAATATGCTCCCACAATTTGTTTACAAATTGTGTCAGTATTACGTTTTTGTGTTAATATTTTACAAAATATTTATGTTAAATTTTCCAAGTGTATAATCGGAAACAGAGCCTCGGTTAAATTGCGGTTGAAGTTAACCTTTCCATTCGCTAGTTATGTATTTTTTTTCTATTTATATGATACGTAAATAACATGTGGCTTTATAAATTATTTTTTCGCTTTAATTCTGATATAGTGAGTTATATTCTGCGATTTGAATGAAGAAGAAAGTGTCACGTTATGAATACATAGTCACTTTATTGCGTCGCTTATAAGTTCTATAAATCGTTAACGAAAGACGTTAATGCGATTCAAACATCCAGAACGATTTCAATTGGAAAGTTTAGACTTCCTACAAGTCGATAAAATCACGATCATTGCGAAAACTTTTATGGAACAGACGTCAGAATATAACTAAAGTCATAAAGTAACGCTCTCATAAAGATGCCGCAATGCGTCTAATTCTTGTTGAGCGAATATAATGTTTTTCGTAACATATTTTGTTAAATAATAGACCGAAGACGTTTAGAGATCATCTATTTCCACTTTTAGATAAACACTATTATTCACTATGTGTTTTTGAATTTATTATAATCGAAACAAAGCATTTGCGAATGCTCTCAACGGTTTGGTAGAAAGTCTAAAAGTTTTAAATCCTCAATAACGTCAACAAAATAACGTAAACTTGTGAATTCAAGAGAGCATAACGAATTATATAAAAGTACATCGCTCATTTGTTACAGCAACATAAATAAAAAAACAAAATTTTCCAGAATTTTAAATAAAAAAATTTTATAATTTAATTTTAAAATGTTAAATAATTTTACTGTAATAATTGATTATAGTAAAATGAAAGTATGTTCTTAGAAAGTATGTTCTTTTTCTTTATCCATTTTTTTGCAAGCAATTAAAAAATTGATAATTTTTTAGTTATGTCGTTATTGTAACGAATGAGCGACATGTTTTTTTTCTATCACCATGAGTGATAATCAATATTTCGATCTTCTTTGAAAAACCTTAGATTTCTCTTGTACTTTTCAAATCTGTTTTATTTTCGTATAAATTGCGCTAGAATTCATTTCAACTTTTATATTAGAATGCTTACTACAGTATTTTATATTTCAATTGTTATTATCTAGATACTGTAATTGTAATCATTTTATATTTTATTGAATTATCATATTGCTACGCAATAAATGTTAATTATTGTTATTATCATCAATTATAAATAGAGATATTCAAATTTAAAAATATGTTATACATAAAGATATAAAATATGTGTATATAAATCAACATGAGTGTAATCAAAAAGGAAATGTGATCAAACTATGAACTCTCTCCCTAGATTTTAAGAAAAAAAGTAGTAAAATCGTTCGGACTATGTATGAGTATTCACAAGAAATTAATTTTGGAAAAGAAGAAAGAATTGGAGACGAAAGTTACAGAAAGATTTTCTGAAAATCCAAGACAGCTAATGTTATAAATTTAAATTTTTCCAGTTCAAATCAGTTTACAACTTTAAGAGAAAAATAAAATAAATTAGTAAATTAAATATGTGATTTTGTGATTTTTTAACTTGTGCTAGCAATTAATTGAAAATAATATTATAATATATAAAAGGATCCAATAATTCCTCCTCCCTCCTAAACAAAATCCTGGTCATACTCATGTAAATAAATATGATTATAAATAAAGTATTCATCTTACATTCCACGTCCATTCCAGAAACAATAATATGACTGCTGCACAGACTGCCGGTCTTTGTGCATCAGGCAGGAAAGCAAAATGTTAGGTTGACCTAGGTCAGTGCTGATCGAGACGTCAGGTGCAATCGACTCTGACGAAAAGATCAAGAGTCACTCGATCCTTTCCCATGTTCCCGAAAAGTACTTTGATTCCAATCGATATCTCCTAATTGATTGCCTATCCTACCGCGTGCGGTACCCCATCGAGAGCCGGCCCGTCGCTCGTCGTCGCGGCGCACGCGATACGAGCGAGCGGCGACTCCGGTCGCGCGCGACCGAGCGAGCGAACGAGCGAGCGAGCGAGCGAGCGAGCCAGCCAGCCGGAGTCGAGGATGGAGAACCAACCGACGACTCGGGAAGGCAGTGCACGCCCGGCTGCCGACACGAGCGGATGGCGTACGTTGTCGCTCGCGCCACCATCACGCTCGCCTCGTGATTTTCCTTCCTGTCACGCACGGCCGTCGCCCGCCGTTCAAGCCGTGTGACGAGTCGCGCTTAGGTGCTTAGGTCGCTCTACGACGACACTCTCTCTTTCCTCTTTTTTCTTTCTCTGTGCGTTCTCTCTCCCTTTCTCTCTCTCTCTCTCTCTCTCTTTCTTTTTCTTCCTTGAACCTGTTTTCGTGCCTTCTCATCCATCTCTCGCTCTCTTCTCGCACGTGTTTCCTACCGCGCGAATCGACGCTTTTAAGGAACAAAGAAAAAGAAAAGAAATCACAAGCTGCGTGAAAGAGAGATATATATATATATCGCCTGTACTTGCGCGTGCCGTCATTGACGCGCGCGTGCCCGCTCACGCACGCACTCACGCACGCGAGACCGACGAGTCGCTCGCACGTGCGCGATATACACGGCGAGGAAGTCACAGCAACCGTCGTCGCAGCACGGCATCGTAAAAGATAACGTGACCGAAATGAATCGCCGCGTGTGCAGCCCCACCGGTGGAGGAGCCGGAGCCAGCCGCTGACGTCGAGTTACCATAGCAGCCGCGCGTGGCGATCAGCTGATCGTTCGGAGCGTACCCTCATCCGCCCACCCGGGGACCGTAGGGACGTCCATCCGTTGTTCGTTGATCCGTCGGCGGCAGTCGGCCACCAGCGGCCACGTCCGCGCCTCGTCGTCTCTCTCCGTTCGCGCGTCATCGTCGCACATCGTCGTTCGTCGCCCACCAGTCGTGTCTCCCTTCTTTCCCTCCTCCTCTTCCGTGCGTGCCGTCTCACCGCGTTTCCGCCGTATACGCGGGTTGTACGGGCCAGTACGGGTGCGCCGACGACGGTCAGAGGACGTTTCCCCGGGTGGTGTGTCTTATCGTCGTCGGCACGGAAACGCCGCGCGCCATGCCGTCGCGTCGGCAGTCCGCGACCAGCAGACCGCGTGCGGAATCGACGTGCAAACGCCGCCGGCGTGTCGAGTCGCCCGCGACGAGATGATCCGAGTCAGTCAGTGCTGCAGGTGCTGTCGAACCGCGTCGACGTGAACACGTAATAAGCCGCGCGACGAGCTGCGATCCCCCGCGGCGACATCGCGTCAAACGAACGGAGTTAAGGACGCCTCCGACGAGACGAGACGAGGTGGAACGAGAAGCCCGGCGACGTCGCGCCATAGGATTATGCCCGTTGCGAAATCCCGAGAGTTCGACGAGTTCAGAGCTACGCGCAATTCGCCGGCCTTCCTTCGTTGTTGTTGACGACTCCAGGAGATTTATACGGCTAAAAGCAGGTTCAACGGCTGAACGTCATCGCCGACAGCGATCAACGCGCCGCATGGGAGTAATGTGACCGTTCCCGTGGTTCAAAACAGTGCGTCGAACGTGTGGATAGTTTTTTCCTCTTTCTGTTTTTGTTTCGCGCGCGCGCGCGCGATCATTTCTCCATTGCGCATTTCATCAAAACAAACGTGAAACGCGCGAGCGCGTGCCACGGAGTTTGTTTAAGCGCCACCTGTCGGCCGTGAAAATATCAGTGTAAGTTTTGAAAATTTTCAAACCGCTCGTTAGTACGCCGTGAAGTTGTGCACGTCGCGTGATCTCGGCCATTTCGACAGTCCGGCAGTTTGGAACGATCGGTCTGGTCGCGTTGATCTTGCAATTCCACGAAGAGGAAGCGGGAGAGGGAAAGTTTTCGGCGAAAATTCGGACGTTAAACGTGTCGCCGGAACTCGGACTCCGCGAGCGGAATCTGTTTATCTGTGACAATCGTGTTCATGTGCCTCGACGCGAACCGTTGAAAAGAGAACAACTCGGACTATAGTTAATCGTTGAGCGATCGTCGCTCGACGGGAGTGCGTGTTGCCGAACGATTGCGAAAAAGTGGAAATTCTGTGATAGGCACCTGCTCGGATTAAGCGAGGAAGGTGCGAGGTGCAAAACGGACTCCGGGAGCATCTCCGCGGAGCGCAAGGAAGATTTGGTAAGCAATAAAAGATCTGTCTTTTTTATTCCTGTTATTTGACTGTATTAGAACCGAGATTCATAGTCGATTTCTATATTTAAGAGGCTTTCTGTAATAAGCCATTACTAAAGCTTTAAGTCATAAACAATAAGAAATCACAGTCAAATGTGAGAAGAATAGTCGACTATGTTTGTGTGTGATTGACTTTTTTTACGATTTAAGAACTCTTTCTTGCTTTCATCGAATATCAAACATAATACATCTCACGTAGGCTCCAAAAGTACACAAGTTCAACCACAAAAAACAGACTTGTATAAAGGATGCTTTCCATAAGTCGACATAAATGTTGTTTTATCTTTTTTCGGGTTCCATGAGTAACAAAGATAGAATAATACTTGCGCAGTCAACTTGTGTCATTAAACGGAAGCTCCAAAATTTACCTGCACGTCTACGGTGCGGCACATGTTATTCGTGAAATAGAAACAAAATGGCGGACGTTTCTCGGAGTCGTAGAAATTACTGTCGTTGCTGAAGTGAACGTGCACTGACGAAAAAAGTTCCTAACTTGACCGTTTCAATACTAGTTTTATTTTTAGGTTTTTTTTTCCGACGACGGAACGCGTATTACGTAATATATAATACATTGTTGATTTATAGCTGAAACGTTGTTTACAATTAGCTTTTTTATTTCAGAGTGAAATAAAGAAAAAAATTTCATACATTTCTGAATATATCCGAATGTAATCTTGAACTTTCTTATCGAAGTATCATTCTTAGAAAAATAAATGGTAATGAAATATAAAAATTTGGTATTCGTGAAGCGATATAAAACAGGCCTGTCCAATTTGAGCTCTGGAGTCAAAACACAAAGCCATCAAGGTAAAAAAATTCAATGTCGGTAAGATTTCAGGGACTGTAAAGTATTGATGCTCATCTGAGTGACGCTTATCAATACTTTACAGTCCTTGAAATCTTACGTTGAATTTTTTGCATCGATGGCTTTGCGTTTTGATTCCGGAGTTCAAATTGGACAGGCCTGATATAAAACGACGACACAGTTGAACACAGCATTTTAACTGTGTTTACGATTGTCGACTTGTGTCATAATTGGAGAGCATGAAATCATATACTATGTTACAGTGTTACTTGTGTGGATTGTTGGAAAGCACCCTTAATTTTGATTCAACTTGAGGACATTCTACAACGAGCTGCAAACATCCCGTTGCCAGTTGCAATGTTTCGCGACAGCCAACCAGAAGCATCAACAATTACTATTGACGGGGTATTTGCAACCCATTGTAGAATCTCTTTTCACCCCTTTCTACTTCTAAAGCCTTGTATCCACTATGTTTGAAACCGTTCCGAGATCTCGGACGGAAAATTGACTAATCGCATTGATTAAATGGCTGAATTGTTGAAATATAATCATATTTGTTAGTCCCGAAACATAATAGGTGATAGGCGCTCGAAATATAATGATAGTAAGCTTTAAGCCGTAAGATATTCGCCAATCACAATCGAATATAAGGAGAATAATTAACTATTGAGTCAATTCTAAGCAGAATCATGAGGCTCGTAATTTGTTTTCATAGTGGGCTTTCTACAATAAGCCATTGCTTAAGCTTTAAGTCTTAAGCCATAAGAAATTGACCAATTATAGTCGATTATTCTTCTCACATTCGACTGTGACTTATCAATTTTTTACGGCTTAAGACTTAAAGCTTAAGTAATGACTTATTGTAGGAATGTGCGTAAGATTTGTGGGCTTTCTACAATAAGCCATTACTAAGCTTTAAGTCTCAAGCCGTAAAAAATTGACCACAATCGAATGTAAGAAGAATAATCGACCATGATTGGTCAATTTCTTACAATTTGAGACTTAAAAGCTTATTGTAGAAAGTCCATTATACGAACTTATAATTGGAGCTGTAATTCTAAGACGTACGATTATTTGTAATTCTTACGGCTAGCGAAAAGGTATCTGTAAAGATGCTGCTAAAGTTATAAAAATTCCAGTTCTGACAAATCTTACGAGAACAAGTTACGAGCTTTACGATTCTGTTTAGAATTGATCCATATAATTGGTTGTTTTTTTTTTTAAGACTTACTGCATTTATTGTCTTTTAGGATTAATTTTTTCTTCGTCCGAGAACTCGGAACGACTTCTAGTATCGTGGATGCAAGGCTAATATTACACTTGCAATACGATAAATTTTTTAAGTGTATTGCTTGATTGCAAACAGAGATTTTCGAATCTTTCTGTCTTATATAATACCAGTTAACAGACTTGAAAAATTTGTCGTATGACAAATATAATACTAACCTAAGAATTAGAAAAAGATGAAGAGTAAGTTAACCTTCTGTATACTCGTGTTCATATCATATATCACTGACCATGTTCGAAACTTGATCTTTTTGTTAACAATACTGTAATATCACGAGAACTTTTTAAATACGCTTGGGTCAAAAAGACCCAAACACTTAGAAGGTTAAAAGAAGCATAAATTAGTAGTATAAATTAGTTTGTTTCGTCTTTATTTTGTTGGAAAATGTATGTATTTAAAATCAAATACATATTTAAACAAAAAAAATATGAAGATGGAGACTAAACTTATTTAGTCAAATTAATTTTTTTCTCAGTGTATACACATATTCTGATACTACTGATATACCTACAGTGAACTAAATTGGCGCCAATGCTACTCTCAACTTCCTCTGATATTATTTTGTAAAACTCAAAGTCGAACTTAATTTAATAAATATCGAGATGTAATGAACTATAGGTTATCAGAACGACAAAATAATTTTTTGTTATTTATATCTCAGAATATAAACAGCGTGTATACAGTGTGTAAATGAAACATTAATCGTCGGTCAACTTTGAGCATTTTACTCTAAGAATTTTAATGCAAGCTTATAAATATTACGATATTCAGGATAATGTAAAATTCTGACAAAATATACTTCTTCTTTTTATCGATTTATTTAATGAAAAATCTATTATTCGTCAATTAATTTTGAGAATTTTGTTTTAAGTGAATTTTAATTCGAGCTTAATTATTGTGACATTTAGGAATATAAAATTCTGATAAAATACACTCCTGTCTGTCATTTCATTCAATGAAAAATTCTTTCAGTTAGTTTTGAAGATTTTACTTTGATGGAATTTGTAATTTGAGTTTTAATATTGTGATATTCATGATAATGTAAAATTCTGACAAAACACTTTTCTACTCTTTGTCGATTCATTTAATGACAAATCCAAATAAAAGAAACCTATGCGTATTAAGGTAGTTGCTAATGTTTCGGGAAGCACCGTTTTATCTCGCATCTCTTGGATTTATTGACGTCCGACTGTTTACGATTATGCAAATCCGAGTTTTTGATGCTACCGCGGCTTCGAGCTTCCGTACTGTCCGAGAAAGTTATGAACTAAACCCATTGGCATCAAGTACGAGCCGTCGGTCAGTCGCGGAGTCGACGAACCTCTATCGATCTTCACCTTCTATCTACCCTTCGTCCTCCCCCGTTCGTCCGTCATGTAGGAATGCAACTTAGGAACGACTCGTCATCTTGGTCGTCGTCGCCAAGTTTTGCGCTTCGGACAACCTACTCCGAGAACGAGCATTTCTTACATATTCACGATTACGTCGTGCTCGCCCGTTACGAGTTATGAATATTAAATGCGTGGTAGGTGAATCTCTGCTTGCCATTAGTCAGATACGAGAATTCGTAGCTATATCGGCGCAACAGGAAAATTTAATGATGAATAGATTTGATAACGGATAATCAGAGAAATCTTTAATGTTTAATGAATTGCAGAAGATTCTGATCGTATCAATAAAAATTCTGAGTATCTCAACTAGAATTATATAATAGATTCAACCAGAAAATTCTAATTTGTTCCTTTTCAACCAGAATTCTAATTAATACAATTAGGCTCTTTTTCTTCTAGTAGAAGGGAGGAATGAAGCAGAAAGCTTCCTAAGAGAAAATGTGTGGAAGTCATGTTAAATTCAATAAAAACGGCGTTTGATATTAAAATTGATAGTGCTATTTTGGCTTTGCCAATCATTACAATTTTTTCTGTATTTTTTGTACTAAATTTTTATGTATTAGACTATTAGACAGTATAGAATGTTGAAAATGTGTGAATATAATACAAATAATTCTAATGATACAAATAATATTAAAATAACTTTTCATTAACCGATAACAAGCATGAGAAATTATCAAATTGGCACTTTTGGCAGTTTTAGCGAAATACATTGACGGTTTTAATGTTAAAATGATATTAATAATCAACGTATGTCGCATACACTAATACACTGAGAAAAAAATTAACTTGGCTACACATTAATTTAGTTTGTTTTTATTTTTTTTCGTTGAATAATGTTTACATCAAAGCTGCGGTCCACTTGACGCTACAAACGCTTCGAAACGTTTGAGCGACCAATCAGAATAAAGAATTTTACGAATTGACTAATCAGAGAATGCTTCGAAGCGTTTGTAGCGTCAAGTGGACCGCAGCCAAAGTATAATATTTGTATTTAAATATGTATTTAAATACATAATATATTTGACTTAAATATATTTGACTTAAATATATTTAATTTAAATACACACACATATATATATATTGTCCAACGAAAGAAATAAAGACGAACTAATTTAATCAAATTAACAATTTGTTTTCTCAGAATAGTGTAATCGATAATAAGCTAAATGTTATTCGCATAGTGCAAGCGTACTCGCATGCGATGAACGGTGACGATGAATGAGTTGATGTAGGTACGACTGCACTACTGTCTTTTTCACCACGAAGCATGAGTATTTCGTTATAATAATAATCGATCTTTCTTTTTGGCTGAAACCCGAATGTGCGCTTAAGAATCTTTCGGCAAACTTTAGATAAATTTCCGATAATCGAAAGATTCTGATTGAAGATCGGTTCTAATCTCTCGTGCATCGAGATTCGTGATGCAAGCCTGCTATCTCTTCACTAGGAGAGAGAAGAAATTCTTTTTGAAGTGGACACACGATCGCACGTGTCCGTATTAATGCGTATATTAATTTGTCGGAACGAGTCAGTGATAAGAGCGTGATGATTATGCAGGCGTAGTTTTCGACGCGGAGTTTATCGCGATAGAAGCGAATGTATTAAAACCTCGTAAAAGATGTATTCAAAAGCTTGAGAATCAGAAGTAGCCATAAAATATTTACGGGAGGATGTAACTGTTATTCTTTTATATTCGCTGCTTTATGCTTAGAAATACTAATGCTGAATTTTTTTATCATTTGTTGCATCTGAATATACGTGAAAGTACTACTTTATATTCATCGAATAGCTACAGGAAGATGACAAAGTAACGTTTTATTCTTAAAAATTAAAATTGTAATCATCACAAAATTATTTGTTGGTTTCTGAATACGTGAAACGTCGCGTTACATACCATTCTATTTATAGAATGGCTACAATCAGATAAAAAAATAACATTTTATTCATGAAAATTTAGATATTAATAAATAATAATAACATTATAGTAAATAATGAATAACAGTTAATCATAGTAATAGAATTATGCAATTTCATGCAGCTGTTATCATTGACGTTTTTGGAGAGACAACGTTAAAATTTAATTAATTCAGATATGTGTGTGATTGAAATAATGAAAACAGCATTTTTATATGACCCAAGAAGTCTGGTCTTGTCATTGACGAAGATAAATGTTTAGGTATCGCAGGGGTGGTCCGTGCAACGATGCGAAGCCTCCGCATGCCCATGTATATGCGCGTGCATGCGTGGAGCGCGTCTTAATTTGCGGTCGCACGTTCTTAATTCAGTTTACTCGCGGCGATGCAACCCGGCAGAGCAACGTTTCCTCGTAGTCGACGGGAAACGGGGAGGAGGCGGCGCGGCGCGCGGTGTTATTAGCCGCTCCGTAGTTATTTCATTTGCGACTCTCGGCGGTCGGGTACATGCAGGCTTCGGGTGTAATTGTCAGGTTTACGAGGGGGGTTCGCCACCGGGGCACCGGCGACAAAGCCTCGTGTCGAAGCGTGTCTGGAAAGTTATAGCCTACGTGAAGTACTGTTAATCGCGCCTAACGTGAGAGTCCCGCGGCACCAAAGAATAGTTTCAGCCTCTTCCCTCTTTCTCTCTCATTCTTCCTCTCTCTTACTCTCGTCCTCTCTCTTTCCGATTTCCTCTCTCTTTTTCTATCTTATTGGCGATAGGCGTGATGTTGACGGCGCGTATCATTCTCATATCTTATCGAGATAGCGCATCTCCTTAGTTCTCTCCGGTGCATACGATTATCTTTTTTCTTTTTGTTTTCCTACCGTTAACTCCTCGAACGGGCCGCCTTAAATTCCTTTCTTAGGTTGTGATCTTAATTAAATTTACAGTGACCGACATCGCCAGTCTTTAACGATCGGGGTTTTGGCCTCGTGTGAGAAACTTGACCCGTTAGATGTGAACCTTTAAGACCTTTGGTCTTTTCTAAATCTGGCTAGGTTACGAGAGGATAAATTGGATTTTGAGAACGCATACGTTATTTTCGCACGGCATTGAATAGGCGCAATCTATATTTCAACTTAAGGTTTAAGACTAGGCGGAGAGAGAAAGAGAGAGAGAGAGAGAAGAGCTATTATTTTTAAATGAATGTTATATATTTTGTATTCTTTTTGTAAAATAATTAGATTTCCAACACAATGTTACAATTAAAACGTTACAATTAAAAGAGAATTATTCAAAAATTTAATTCAACCACTCGATTTTATGAATATCGAAATTCAAGTCATAAGTGGTGTCAGAATTGCGTGAACATATTTGTCTAGTTAATTTAACTACGTTATTTACGTAAATGAATGAAGCACGAACAGGGAAAAACCGTTTTCTAATTTGTTAACGGTTTGGGCTATCAAGCAGCACGAGCGTAATCTTTGACCTATTCTTTGCCATGACCTTTCCGGTTAAAGTTTTATGTGGACGTACCTTTTTTTCCATTGGATTAGAAATGTGCGAGAAATTGTCCGTAAGCCGTTTGCGTAGATCCTAATTATAGGCAATGGCTTATCTAATATTTAATAGCGATGTACCACTTTGGAGAAAACTCTTTATCAATCAAATCTGCCAATTCTTCAAATATTTTCACTGCGCGTTTAATATGTCTATCAGATTTATAGTTTATAAATCTCTATGTGCACACGAAAAGAACGAAGCTAAAGTTATCTAAAAATTTAGCTAGATACAGGTTTGAAAATAATTTTGTTAAATTATACTGAGAAAAATATTCTGATTATATTAATAAAATGAATTCTGTTCGCATAAATCCAAATTCTATTATTAATTATAGTATAATTGAATTGCTGGTTACCTCACTTAAAATGTTTGATTTAATTATAAGAGTCTGATTTCAACCTTTCTATAGGTTTGAATAGATTTTGGCAGACCAGAATTTCAATTAATGCAATAAGACTTTTTCCAAAGAATGTCAAAGTTTTTCTAGCATTGTTCATTATGAGCGTTTTATGTATATAATTATTTCGATAGTCCGACAAAATTATTTTTAGATCTGTATCTAATTAAATTTTTAGATACTTTAACAAAAAATACGTTATTTCTGTGCAATCTTCAAAAAATAAACATTGAGAAAAATTTTTGGTTGAAAATGGACGATCCAGAAGATTCTAATCGTATCAATCAGAATTTTAGTCATTTCAACTAGAATTATAATAGATTTAATCAGAAAATTGTGATTCGTTCATTTTCAATCAGAATTCCAATTAACAACCAGATTCTTTTTCTAGTGCAAGAAGATAAAACTTATTGTTAAATCACATCACATTTTGTACGCAGCTTTAAACAAAAATAAAACATCGAGGGACGTCCTTCAAGATAAATCTCTGCATATCGATAATACGGAAAATTAATAGCTCGTTAATTTTCAGCACTAAATATTTGGACAACCGTGTTTCGAATTAAAATTCTACGAAAATGAAATCCGCTTGTGAAGTCAAACGACAATATATTGTCATTCATCTACGAGATTTAATTTATAATCCGTAAAGAGCCGTATATTTTTATTTGCTGATAACTCGAAGGATATCAATTCCGCGACGTTTCCGTTGAGAAAACGTTGACTGCAAATATAATATAAATAATCTCTAAGCGAAATTAAAAGTCACTCAGTGACACCTTATACACATAGTCCGGCCCTCCTCGACGATACTCGAGTCGCGCGCGTCGTGTTCCACGTCGCGTACTCTTTATTTACCCGCATATCGAGTCGGTAAAGCCATGGAGTGGCTTGCGGAACAGCCGAACGGACAAACAGGTGGCGAGCCGCGGTTCTTAACTGTAAACGGACGTTCTTCAATTCCTAGCGAGAAGATCGACGCACCGGCACTCAAAATACCATCGGGGGGAGAGGGGGGGTCTCCGATCGCAGATCTGTCTCTCTCTCGCTCTCTTTTTCTTTCTCTTTCTCTTTTTCTTCATCTCCTCGTGTTCCCCACGCATGCACTTTACCGCGACTTTTTACGAGCGAGTTAATACGCGCGCGCCCACCCGTGAGCGAACAGAATAATGAACATTGCATAATACCGCCGCGCGCTCCTGTCGCACTCCCGTCGCCGATGAGATCACTTCCGTGACTTCCTGACATTGACTTGTACGACTTGTACGTTCCGACCCACGTGTTAAACGCGCGTATCTGCGTAACGTGTAATCGGTGCGCGCGTGTTCCTACGACCGGCAGCACAACGACTGAGATAGGCTGCTTGTCAGATTGTTGACACAAGCAGTGACACGTTTAATAGGATTATTTATGCTCTCGGAGGCGCTTAAACGGCCTCCGCATCCGTATCGGCTTCATCTACCTGACGGCGCGTAGCATAATTATGTCGACGCGCCGTGCGGCTCGTATCTCGGCCGCCGGCCACGTCGACGACGCCTAGACCCTGATCCTTGATCCCGTCCTCGAGATGGGATTTCTCGATGTACACGTTACGATACCGTCACTGCGATCTGTGTGTTTCTGTTGGATAATTTAGTTACTGATGCAAGAAATATATGTATCATACTTAATCCATTCGTAATCGTGTCAAGATTCGGTACACCAATCAGCGCATAAAGTGTTGATAGTATCTCGTTTAATATCGTTAAATACGTCATTCCAGTAAAACACGTTATGTTCTGCTTATATTTATTTAACTTTAAAATTTCTTTAACTTGAACACTTCTTCACACATAGAAAGAATGATTTTGTTGAAACATTTAAAAAATATGGCTAAATATAAATTGAAAGTAATTTTGATTAATAAAATAATAATGTAGGAAATTCTCTTAAACATTTTTTTAGCTTGAGCATTTTTTTACACACCTACAAAAAAACGATCTTTTGTTGAAATATTTAAAAATTTAGTTGGATACAGATCTGAAAATAATTTTATCAAGAAAATAGTTATGTAGAAAACTCACTTCAAAATTTCTTTAACTTGACTTTTTATTATACATACAGAAAGAACGATGTTGCTGAAATATTGGAAAATCTGCCTAGATCTGAAAGCAATTGGATTATGAAAATAATTATGTAAGAAACGCAAGTGTGATGAGCAATACTGCAAAAAATTTCGATATTTTAACAAGCAATTCTTAAATAATTTTGTTGCGCAATCAGGCATCATATTAGCAAGATGTTAATGCGCTGAAAAACTGTAAATAAATTTATTGCGAAAAATATTAAAGAATTGCTTGTCAATTTAATTTAATTCGTGATATTATTCCAGTAGTTTAATTGCGTTTATAAGTCCGAAAAACTAATTTGGCGCGCAGTTTGAAGGACTACAAATATGTTATATGTGCAAGTACATATATAGTATATATATAAATTCACATTGAATTATTTAAAGCATTAAAGATTTAGCTTCGACCGGTATAGGCTATTGAATTTCTATTATTAATTTTATTTTGATAGTTTAAATAAAACAAAAGTATTTTCAGATTTTATATTTGGCTAATTTTTAGATACTTCATTGAAATCGTTTTTTCCATGCGCAGTCGCCGAAAGAATATTATCATTATATATATAGGTCAAATGAAAATGTTATGATTGAATATTACGTAAGAAACAGTCTAAACGTGCTTAAAACAAGATATTAAATATGATTTAAGAGGCTAACCGTTGCAAAATATAGATATGGAAAAGACGATTTAGTGGAAGTATTTGAAAATTTAGCTGAGTACAAATTTGAAAATAATTTTGTTTGGACCGAAATAATTATGTTTGGATCGAAATAATTTGGACCGAAATAATTTTGTTTGGATCGAAATAATTATGCAGGACATTTAAATTGGTTGCTAAAATATTAATATTTTTACAGCACTATCATGAATGTTTAAGCGTTCTACATAACTATTTAATGGTCCAACAAAATCATTTTCAAATCAGTATCTGTGTCTAATTAAATTTTTAGACACTTTAGCAAAACTGTTCTTTCTGTGTAATAATAAGCTTGCAGAACACACATATTGAAGATGAAACGAAAAGAAAAACATCACGTCGGGCATAAACGCACACCTTTTATTTGAGCAATCGTGCGAAAGACGCGAACGAAAAATGCTGTAAGCAGGTTTGCATGAAGTTGACATAATGAGATTGTACCTTGAATTACGAGAATGCTGAGCATTATGGACGGTAATTACTCGCTCCCCTCTTCTCCCTCCTCGATATGGATTGAACGTTCCAGATATATATCTAATGTTGATTTACGTTACTGTACTTTCACTCGGTTAATTGTTGATATCTAATTCAGCCTTTGCATAGAGCGTATCGCACGAGCGTCATGGTACGCGCTTATGTAAGCCGGTGGTGTACGCGTGTGTGTGTGACTTACGTGTGCGTGTGTACGCATACGCGTCACTCGAGTCGAATGACCAACCGGCGGTTGTGAGATGAGCCCCGGCTCATAGTTGGATAACCACCAACAACAGTCGTAATGTTAATTACACTCGTTTCAGTTGTCCGCAGAAAAATTCATTGCGCCAAAGCTTTATTCTGCGTTTCCTAAGAAGCTTCCTCTCCCATCATTCTCCGCGAAAGACACGGATATATATATATATATATATATGTGTGTATGCGTGTGGTCATTTTCATGATCATTTTAATGGTGCATAAAAAATTTACGTGCCCATTAAACCACAATTTGCCCTCATTGGTCGTGTATAACGTTCCAACTATGCTTTAGAGTTGCTTAAAATTGCATATGTCACACATTGTGTACGTATAACAATAGCTAAAACAGGACTACCGGATTATTAATTGTAATGGTGAGCCATAATATCCGATTCCTTGATTAGTGAATTATGAGATTTCTAAATTCTATAAATGATTTTTAAATCAAATAATTAGAATTATTTGATTTAAAAGAAATTATTTTTAGTGTACATTTTAAATATATATCTACGTTTTAAATATATCTCTAGTTATTTAAACTGCGCGTTTAATTTTTAAATTTCCTGCTCTCTCTTTCTCTTTCTCAAAGTTTTGAAAAACTTTATCGTTTCCCTCTTGTGTGTAACGTTCATCATTATAATATCCGCAGAGAAGTTTAGTGTCACGAAAGATAGCGACTATTTACATCGCTTTAAACTCAAATCGCGTGCAGCAAAGGGTCGTAAGAGAGATTAGACTAGACCGTAAATTGTTTATCAGCCGATGACAAGAGACCCTTTTTCATCGTTCTCGCGTCCCTTTGCTTTTCGCGTTTTCCGACTGAACTTTTCAGTAAAGCCGCGACAGAGAAAGAGAGTAATTTTATGTAACCCTTTGAGCGCGGGTTTCTCCTACCGGAACTTTTTTTTTACCCGTCGACGAAACGTATTAGGGCGTTAAATCGGCCGTAATCCGACCGTAATCACCTAGCAACAGTTCTCATTCCCGGCTGCTACGAGAACAAATAATATCGCGCGAAGCGCAATATAACCGCGACTTTAATTGGCTTCGATTAATTGCGTCTCGTTCCACTAAAACGTTGACGAAAGCGTCGTTCTTAAGTTTGAGATCGTCTCGGTATCGAGGAAATGACGGGACATGCGACGATACCGCGATAAGGCGATAAATAATTATCTCCGCGTGGACGGAAAAGCGCGATTCGCTGAGAACCGCTGTCGACGATATAACGCGATATAAGCACGGATCACAGGCGACAAGCGCTCATTAGCATACAATGCGGGCTAATAGGATCGCACGCTGACGGCTACCGTTCAATATCGTGTCCCCGTGTCGTCCTAGTCACCCTCCAAGTGTCAGGCCTACTGGTACACCTATGTTAAAAATTGCATTCGCTTTCTTTCGATATTAGCTTCGCGTTCATTTAATGACAATGCACTTCCTCGTATAACTGCTCTAGATAATCGACTCGGTCGGGTCGATCTTCACTACAATTTCTATATTTTATGTAACTGTTGTTTTATCTTAATAACAATGATCGTACATTTATTAAAAATATAACACATAAGCATTTATATTATCTTATTAAAGATAAATTATGTTACTATGGGTATGTGTTACTGTTAAAGTATTAATTTAGTAAATGTACACTTACTAATCAATGTAATATACACATACTTTCTAAAAGTGAATTAGTGTATTATTACTGATTACATCAGTTATAAGTGTAGCACTGAAGTCAGCAGATTCAATCTGTAGAAACCATAACTTCTCAAAATGAATCAGTCTATTATTATTGAAAAACAGTAAATATTCGCTGATATTACAGTTATAAATGTAGCACTGAAGTCAGTGATAACACACTGATTCACTTTTAGAGAGTACTAATTTGATAAGTAAATGTATTTCACAAGCAATGAAATTTAAACTTTTACTGTATAGTTAACGCACATTCTAGTTTAAAATCCACGGTGTTAAATCTGTATCATATTGGTGTTAATATTAATAATAACACAGTGAGAAATATGTACACATCGCTATTTTTAGAGTACGTACATTTATACTTGTTTTAATAAAAATATGCACAAGAAAAAAGACATCAATTTAACTTTTGCTAGCAAATGTGCATATCGCATGCTGGGGTTACGTGCTTTGTGGCCACAAGCACATGCATTTTATGTATTATTAAATCTTCGCCTTACTAAAAAAATGAGTCTACTAAAAATAATAGCGATACTAAAAATAATATACTAAAAATAATACCGAAAAGATTAGACAGACCCCTACGCAAAGTAGGGCGTATATCCGTTAAATCTTTGCCTTACTAAATAGATAAATTTTCTTTTTTAATAACTATTCTTTTCGAATATTCAAAAATATATAATTTCATTGAAAACCTGCAATAAAAAAAGCGTATTAATTAAATGTTTATTTTAAAAAAATACTATTATAATAAACTATACTTAACTATACTTAACGTGTTTATTACGTTCAATATTCGTTTGGTTTCTACTTACCCTTTTCAGAAAATTGTGATTACATCCATATTCATAATGTTCTCAAATACTAATAAATTACTAAAAAATAATATATAATATGTTATTAATAATAATAATTTAATTGAGATATAAAACATCCTAGGTGACCGTTTATATAAAAAGAAGTCGGGTGATTACTTTCGGGTTAATGAGTTAATTTTAATTCCAAAATTAATTTACTAATTTATTTTTCATATAATTGTACACTAATAAATACAAATTTTACTAAATATTTTGTTTTATTAATATTTGTTACCAAGAACAGATTATGTTATAATTATATTTCGATGAAATATATCGCCATTTGTTTCGCATTCATATGCAAATATTTCATTATAAATAATTAATCACTGTTATACTATATGTATTTTCATTTGCTAAAATTATCTGTTAAAGTTTCATTGCTGTGCTTATTCAATATACGAGAATACGCATATGCCGTCCATTATATTATTAATTTTTAGCATGTTTACATGAGTACTTTATATCAAAACAGTAGAAATACATCAGCACGCAATATTTTAAGGTCAACTAATAAGCTGTACAGTCTTTTTATGGTATATATAATATAAATGCAAATACACAATACGGGATTAAGACATTTCTCTTATCTGCGAATAATGTCGCGATAAAGATTGCACGTGTATAAGAACGGAGACTGTCGCTATTTTACTTACGGTCGTACAACGAAACAAAGGACGATGGTAGCTGTGAAAAAAGAACGTCGTCATCGGTCACTATAAGTCCCGATGATTAATTCCACTGACTAATAAGACGTATCAAGCCTCTGCCTCCCGTTATCTATCGCACGCGATATCGCTGCACATTTCTTTGTCCCTACGATTTTTCCCTCGCCGGACAGAAGCTGCGCTTGCTTACGCCGAATCTTTTGTCAACGCAATTTTTTAACGATTCATATCGCTCACCGCGATACAATAGCTTGTACGCGTAACTGCGCGTTAGAGAGATTTATATTAAAATTCTTTGAAATACAATGTTGTCCCACGACTGTCATATTTTCAGCGTAAATTCTAAGAAAAAATTCTTTCCGTGTATCTTTTGTTTTATTATTGAAAACAGAATAATATTGCTCCTTACTTAAAAAATGACAACTAAGAAAATACGTACAACTCGTCGCGAATTGCGACTACCCTTCTACGTATACTTGGTCACCGTCGCGATATACGTGTCCCTCCCTCGTCGAAGGGGATAAAACCGACACGGTATTGTATACCTTCCACTATTTACACGTCATCGTGTAATAGCTCGGACTGCGTCCCTCATTACCGCGCCAGTGCAACGAATGCATGCGAATGTTAGTTTTAGTGCGAGCAGTAAAAGACTGCGAGGTTCGCGTGCGTTATGTGTAATATATGTGTGTGTGTGTGTGTAATGATTGCCGTTCTAAGCAAACAACACCGTGGCACCGGTTACACTGTCGTTCTTTTCATTATCGTCTTTCTCTCTCTCGCCGGGCTTTTGAGGGAGAGGATTAGACGGCGCGATAAGCTGCCGGTGCGCGCGATTCCGGGGCGAACGGTAGCGTAGGTACTTGAGAGCACGGGAATGATCGTGATATACTACCGTCTATAAGTTCCTGAATACCGACAAATTAATCCTCGAGTGTATACACTCTTTTCTCGGATTACTTCGAAAGTTCGCGCGCATTTATTACTTTGTTTTGATTTCTGATTTCTGACACTAATGAAGTAAAGATGGGTCAAGAAAAGTGGAACAAGAAATTTTATAGATGTACACAGAGAGAATTTTCTTTTAAAATTTACCTTGAAAATATGATAGTTGTGGTACAATACAATATTTTAAAGATTTTTATCATGCACTTCAGTAAAATTGATCAAACATATTTTATACTTCATTGTAGTTTTATTAATGAATGAGAGAGATTTACATTTAGATTCTTCGAAATACAATGTTGTCCCACGACTGTCATATTTTCAGGGTAAATTCTAAGAAAAAATTCTCTTCGTGTATCTTTTGTTTTATTATTGAAAACACACACAGAAATAATATTGCTGCTTATTTAAAAAATGACACAACTAAGAAAATTAAATTTCTTAGGAAAGAAACAAAATTATTTTTCAATTTGACTAAAAAATTATTGACTAATCAATAAAAAGAATATATTCTTAACATAGTCAGCTTATTTTATGTTAAGATATTTATGTATTAAACTTTTTTCTTGGTACACATTGCATACTTTGTTAAGTACCTATACATGTCGAATTTTTGAAAAAAGTATAAGATAGTAAACAGTGTGTATTCTCGAGGATTAGATTCACATCTTTATTTTTGTCCTAATTTGCGGCATTTACGAACTTATGCACAATACTATGATAGCACGTGGCAGTAAATGGAAATGCACAGATCGTTCGTGGCGATAGAAATGTCAAGAAACGATAGTCTGGTCGTAATACTATGGCGACATATTCGTATGAAGCACCGTATATCTTGTTATTATCGCGTTCTTAAATTCTGGAATTGTCCCCTAGAATTACTGTGTCGATCTTGATGAGATCGCAAAGTATGCAATGTGTACTTTATCGCCTATAACCGCACTCGAGTGGAAAGCGTATTAAATTTTAGCGAGTGGAAACGTTAAAATTGTTATAAAGATGTTGTCCTTCGCATAGAAACATAGAGATTATTTAAATTGAGAAACATGCCGTTGTATTATATTATATTATAATCTTATTAGATAGTTTACGCAGATAGTCGCGCGTTCATTTCGAATTCTCAGGAATATATCTGTAATTAGATATTGTATTTAATAGAAAATTACAGTTTTTTTAAACAACTACATCGGTTATATTTTATCTTTGAATAATTTTTCTGAACGTTTATCGCATAGAATTAACTTTTAATAAGCTATTAATTTCTTCAGTTTTAACATCTTTTTCTTGTATTTAAAAAGTCTCTTTAAATTTCTTTTTAACATCTTTCTTTTTCTCGTAAAAAGTCTTTATATATATGCAACATTTCTTAGTTTTAAAAACAATTCTTTTTACGATCACAAAAAACGGTCACTTAAGAAAAATTAATAGAATTGCTACAAACATTACGAGTGTAACAGTTGATTTTTGCGTAATAACACGGTGTGATTTAACAGATTCCTGTTGATTATCAAAAATTGTGTTTCGTCGCGTGTTGATCGATAAAGGCTCGATTTATCGAGGTGTGGAATCTTGTTATCTCGTGTTCCATTATATAAGTACGCGCACAAGGGTGTCAATTTTACAAGCTGTACAAGGACCTCGGAATCGAGAGTTGCCACAGGAATTCGCCTAGTCCGAGCTAGCCCATAGATCCTAAGTGACGGTGTGATGTAGTAAAAACGTCAATAGCTGGGCGATAAAATTAAACGAACACTCGTCTGGCGTTTGCCGCCAGTGACCGCAGTGGCAGCAGGTAGCAGTCGTCGATGATCGAAAACCTGATAAAAACGTTATAGAAGTTGCGTTTGTTGCAGTCGCCCATCTGCCGTCGTATAAGTGATGTCATTTGGCACAAAAATTTCTGGATTCTATCTAATGAGACGTTTCTTTATACTTAATAGGTTGTCAGGAATCTATTTTTTTTTGCATAAGAAACCAAGAAGCTTCTTCTCGATCTAATTGTGATTCACTCTGGAGAAATTAGTCTTGATTTGTCTCGGAAATGTTTAACGGACACTCTTATCTAGGGAAAGGTATATTTTTTGAGATTATTGCAATAGTAAATATGTTATTTTAAAATTGGTCTGAATCGTAAGCAGATGCCATTTGAATGTGCCACTTTAGCTTCCCCATTTCATGGATTCAGCTGGATTTAAATTTTAACACAATTAAGAATTGCAGCATCATACCTATCGAGAACTGTATATTTTGTGATTGAATAATATTAATCGATCAGTTTGGAAAAATCGTATACTGAGAAAGAAAATTGCTGTTTCCAAAAAGTATGGTTGATTCAACTAAACGCAGCGGTCACGAGCTATCAAGCAAATACTTGTAAATTCAAACAAATATTTGTTAATTCAAACAAATTCATGTTGACATAACTTACGTATATTTAACTATGAATTAAACGCATTTGGTCAAATTAACAAATTTTTTTCTCAGTGTACGAAATAGTTTCTTATTTACAATATGTAAAATTATCTTAACTTGTTTAAATTAAAATTAGGATCTCGCAAATACGGAAATACTTCATTTTTGTAATCTGACCGCGGTCTCGAGTTGTCATGTTGCGAGACAAATACAAACATGTAAGGTACGCACGGTGCAGCACGTGTCTCGAGAGAGCAAAGCGTGTTCGCTTTCGCATTCGCGGACGTTTTCTTAGTGCGACGTGTCGCAATCCGAGACCTAAATCGGCTCGTTAATTTTCATTCTTTCACGTGGGACGATAAAATCTGATATCACACACGGGGCCCAGGTATGAGGTACACGTACAACCGTCGCGGTCTACATTAACGCAACCTAGAACAAGAGTTTCTTCTGCACCAACGACGTGCATATATGCGCGTGCGGTGTGCCGCGCTTAATATGCCCGTATCAGTACGTGTCGTTATGTGACACGCATTTTACTCGCCGCGGTGAAGCTATTTCTTGTAGCTCGTGTACGCACGTGGTCCCGGAAACACGCGTTGCGATAACGAGAAATCACCGCTAGACAATGTTACTTCCTCGCGGGAGTCTTGAACTATTTTCCATTTTATTCTTATGTCGTTGATATTTGTGGTTTCATACGATTGCGTACGAAATTAATGGTTTTGCTGAAGTATCCAAAAAAATTTGGTTTATAGATACAGAACTGAAAATAATTATGTTCATTCTTATATTAGACATTCAAGCTGATTTCACTTTTTGCAGTATTACTCTGTTAAATTCATAATGTCAAATTTGAAACATTTTTAATCATTTCTATAGGTCGCCATTTCGCGTAGTTATAATGTGGCGTTAATTTAATTAAAATAATAGAATTGAATTTTTAACTTAAGAAATATATCAAATTTGACTCATCTTATAATAATTAATAATACAAAAATTTTAGTAAAATTTAACTTAGCAATTGACTTTTTAAGTTACAATTAGTTATAAAACTAAATATTGTATTTAATTTTTTGGAATAATTAAAAAGTTGATCATATCAAAATAGAAAATTAAGTAGAAAGTATTATTTGATATTGTTCTATATTACAATAATATTATTTTTAGTATATATGTATAATACACTACGCAAAAAAATTAAGGAATTACCTATTTTACTTTCTGAAAATATGTAATCTTCAAGAGGTGTAACTTCATAAAATATGATTATAATGATATGTACATACATTAATATAGACGTTGTTTACTTGGGAATTAACAATTCAACCACAAAAATGGGTTGATTAGATATGATTGTTTTTTAACCACAGTTATTTTATATTAAAATAATATATTTTAATATACATGGAAATTAAAAATAACAAACTGTTATTTAATTTAAGAAGTTGATTTAAATTTAATTCTTTAATATGTAACCGTCATGCTTCAGTATAATTATTTTGATGATCCAGCGTAGCTTCAGATATCTGTGTGTTATGTGTATCTAGTCTAAGTTTTTATATTTCAGTAAAATTATCCTTTCTGTAAATATTTACACAATATCGACGACATAGTCGATAATGTATTATTATATAGATATCGTTCTAAACTCAATTTGTCAATTCAAATTAATACTTTTGATAGTACTGTATCTTTGACAATGCTAATTGTTTTATTATTTTATCTCTCACCAGACACTATATCTAGAGCGCAAGTAGGAAGATGGCGACATCATTTGATCATTTATATAAACGTCTATATGCATATGCATGTCGACATATGCATACGCCCGCGTTCGTCTGTATGCACGGACACGATTCGCTTTCGAAATAAACCGATAAGATCTTGGCCGGACGAGTTTCAAATTAATGTCAATGCCTGCCGCAGGAGCATTTTATTAATGCTTAGACGTTCGCCCGTATAATATTTGCGCTCGTTCTGGTGTTATCACACAGGTCTCACGCATAATTAGAATTTCAAAATTCATAAGGTAATCCGGGAGCAAATTCTAAATAGCCGAGCGTTGTCTCTGTTTTCATTATATTGCGACACTGTCTAACGATTGTATCTCTCAGAGTAGCCTGTAAACCACACCGTTTTCGAATGAGTTAATTGAAACTACTGAACAATATTTTATTGTGAAGGTATACTGTGTGATAGCTTGGATTGTTTGTCAAAATATCGAACTAACAAAATAATAAAATTTTATTATTTAATTTATTGGGAAAAGATCGGAGATGGCATTCTTTTCATGGAGAACATAATTGGCTTTATATTATATATGAAAAATTAGGCAAGATTATGTTAATTATGATTGCCAAAATAATTGGCATTCGCGATCAGTTTCGCCGCTTTCTAGACACGGTGATGAGATGAAAGTTGGGTTAGCTTATAGAGGGTGATTAGATTAATTAATCGAGACGGGGTCCGATAGGTTAGCAAGATAGCTTGGTGGTTTCGTAATCATTGGTAAGGTTAATTGCAAAAAGCCGCGGTATGCGCTAATGGTATTTGCGGTGTTGATGGATCCATCGTCACGAACCGAAGAAACTAATGGTGCCATCGCGGATCGGAGATCGATCAATCGGATTAGACGATCGGCGAACAAAATGAGCGATCGGACTTACCCGCGGAGAAATGAACGTCGAAGAAAAAGCGGCAGTGATCGATGGTGCAATGAACTCGCAAAGCTCTTACCTTCTCGAGCTTCATTATTCACTCGACTCTTCGAGTTTCGCTTCTAATTTTAAGTGACTTTGATTTAGCAATCGTGGACTTTGTAATTCCGACGTTCCGCCAATCTTATCTTCGTTGAAGAGATTAAGAATTTCTCGCAAATTAGAGAATCTCGCGGTTGTCTACAATGGATTGACCACGATAATTGACGCAAAATTTATTTCGCATCGTTTTCGAGACGACGTTAATTAAATATTAACTCGTCACCGCAAAAGAATAAAATACCTACTGCTAACTTGTTCACCACGAGTGCAGCGTATAGCAAGAAGGCGTTCTGGAGAAATCAATTCCAAGAATTCTTGGAATAAAAAGAACTGAGTCGGATGACGTTGTAAAAATTGAGTATTTTCTGATGCACTTTATGTTTCATTTGTCAGCTTTATCGACATCTGTTCGGGCAAGAACGGGATTCCGTTCAGAAGTTCGTTTATAAATTAATGAGGTAATCGGCGATATTTCGCAAGATGCATTATCGCGACGTGCACCATGCACAAGTATGCGCGTGTCTATGTCTGGCATTTGGTGCAGCTATCTGTGCTGCCAACTGTGGTTTTCAAGGCGACTGGCCAGAAGGCCAGATAAGGTAATGCCCCGGCAATGGTAAACCCGTCTGAGTTCACACGCGGGATGCGACCCGATACGCGTCGATCATTATCTAACGCGCCACCGTATAATGCAATTATTTGAGCTGGTCGTATAACTGGTCTTTGGCATGCAGATAACTGGGCGACGTGACAGTGGTGCATCGAGACGCACAAGCAAATGCAACTGTGTCTTTCTCTTTCTCTATGTATGTCTGGCTAACACGCTGCAACAAAATTCTTTATTATCAGAATGGATAATTGTATCGTATGAGAGCATATCGTGCATATAACGGAGCATAATCATTAAGCGCAGAAAAAATGTTCCAGGAATTTTTTCTAAGTGCATGTACATTTTTTAATTTTGAAAAAATCATACGAATCAAGCACATTATACCAAGTATTTTTTATTTTTTGTTTCTTTTCTGTACACTTTTTAGTTTTGAAGTTAAAGAACATTTTTAAAAAGTAAGTTTTTATACAATAAAATTTTACACAATAAACATTCGATATCTTTATGAAAAATCATCGTATCAATTTTTTTCAAAAAGCATTTTTGAACTTAGAAAATTTTAAAACTTACTTTAAAATGCTTATTTGTTAAATTTTGTCTGCGACGATAATATTTCATTCAGGTACAGCGCTTCCAAATGTAACAAAAATATTGAAAAATTATCAATTATCATATCAATTTTAATTTAGGAACAAAATGTAGAGAGAAATTTAAATGTTAATTTCTCTACCTTTTCTTTTTAAATTGCATTTCTAAAACTTTTCTAGGATTTTTTCACCAAAATATTTTAGTTTTCGTAAAATCTCGATTTAAATGATCTTTTATCTTTCTTCAATTTTTAGAACTGAAAAAAATAGAAAGTAAGTTAAATCGAAATTAAAGTTAATCTGCATTGGTGGAAATAGATATTAGTCTATTATTTTGAAATAAATGACGATCGAGAAGTTTAATACTTTTACACTTTACTCCAGATTAAAGCTGTTTGAAACATTATTGCTTCGTGAAGACTGTTATTATATCGTGGACTTGAAAGTTTCAAGTTCAAGTTAATTACCGTTGCATCTTGGCGTATACGGCCATCTCATTTAAATCGAATGAGATCATGCAGTTATTAGTTTTAATCTCGTAGTCGCGCGGGAAAGTCGCTTATCTGATTCTCGCAGATATGCTTATGTTTGATTATTTTTACACCTCACAACTTTCTACTGATTGTGACAAATGATGATAATAAAGTACGACGACTGGCGATGATAACTAATGGTTCCGATATGATACCATCTGCATTTTAATGAACATCATGTTATGTTAAACTTTTATTATTGCGCTATTAAGCACTCATGTCCAATATATATAATTGATTGAATGTTTCTCTCTTTAGTGTTATTTAAACTATCTAACATTTAAATAATATCTCTTAATTAATTATTTAATTAATAACTCTCAATTAACTTTATGGACGAAATTATTTACTTTCCGAGAAAGTAAGATGATTTTATATGTATTAAAGTAAATTAGTAATGAAATTTAATATATTTAATATATTTATCTTATTTTTTTTACTTTAATTGTTGCATTATTTTAAGTCTCATATAAAAGAAAAAAATAGATTTAGTTTTTAATTATATCTGATTTTCTCATCGCTGTAATTTTAATTTTATTTTTCGCTCAGTATATTTTTATTTTGTTCAAACGTTCTCACCCTTAAATATATTTTCTCTCATCTCATTCTATTTCTACTACTTACATATAAGAAACAATACAATTTGTTTTCAGTTATGTCTGATTTCCTCAATGTTGTAATTTTAATTTTATTTCTCGCTCTGCATATTTCCATTTTGTTCTCACTCTTAAGTACATTTTCTCTTACCTCAGTCTTCTCGTATTTTATTTCCATCATATACTACAGGGGATACCCTTCGCGCGATACGATAAATGTCTCTCCCTTTCAAATTCTCGTCTCGATGTCGCCGGAGAAAACGTCGAAGCCACCCTTCGTGGCGCCCAGCAGCGTCGGCGCCGTATTTCGCGCCCGCAGCGACACGCGTCCGCCGTACCGTGCGGTTTGCCACTCGGATCTTTACCTGTCTGTGCTGTAGCCTGCCTCGCCTGTGCCTGTCCGCCAGCTTGACTGCTGCTCGTACGCGCGTACGTGTGCGTGCACGTGCATGCGTACGAGCCGCGGTGTGTGCCCGCAAGCAGGTACAAGCTAGAGCAGGTCACTTTCGCTGCTGCCGCCTCTTACACATAGTGTTCTAGTCGTCGCTTACGCGTGGTGCTGCTCCATTCATAAACCTATAACAGAAACGTGTGGCGGCACCAGCGCGACTCTATACGTAGGTGTAGAGAATCGCCGGCTTGCAAAACGACGCGAATATATAAAAGCCATCTCCGTCTTCTTCATTGAATCTTTATGTGAGAGTTTGATCGGAAATGTTTCATTTTGATAGAATGTCGATACTTGCAGTTATACCTGATTTATCGTATGTTATATATAAGGTGTCCCGTAAAGATCATAACAACGTTTAAAGTTAGATTCCTGAGATCATTTTGAGACGAAAATCCTAATATCAAAATGTTGAGGCTATAATTAGATTATATATGATTCGTTATAACTTTATATAGTTATAATTAAAAAATTAGCCTTGATTTTAAGATTTTGGTCTCAAAATGATCTCAAAAAACTACCCTTTAAGTGTGTTGTTAAGATCTTGACGGAACACTCTGTATATTTCTGTTTTATCGATTGTATCTGTTTCTACTGTATACGTTCTACTATTTCTACTATACATTCTTTATGCTTTTCCGTTGTGTCACGATTGATACGAAAAGATATAACATACTGAACATGCGATTACGAGATTGTCATGAAACGCTTGTGATTACATGGAAGTACTTAAGAGATTTTTATGGAACTTTCAAATTTCCGCTATGATATTAATTGTTTATGCAACTGATTCTTGATTGATATTTGTACAGAAGAGACACACAATAAACATTAATATTCTATATATAGATACTCCAGTTTAAACTAGGCAGTCGAGCGTGATTTATTAAGCGTGAGGTTTCGTAATCTTTCACTTAAGTTCCAAGCATTGTACTGCCTCTCACTCGTCAGTATACGCATTATATAAGGCCATTCAAAATTTGGATAGTAAATTTTAAGAACAGTAAAGATATTCCGTATTATGTGAAAAATAATTTCCTTGAGAGAGAGAAGGAATATAATCTTTTTTAATTACAATGTGTGTATATCACAAACTTTTGTAATACCATTGGTATGTCGTTGTTAATTCTAGTCTTATATATATATATATCTACACAGAAGAAAATAGTTGTATTACAATCGGCTCTTGTTAAAATATTTATGTTAATTTTTTAACCTTTCCGCATGTTAATTTAACATAATGTGATTATGTTATTTGAATATTTTGTGTTAAATTGATATTTAACATTTCCTAGTGTTAAAATAACAGTTTACGAGTAAGTGAACAAATGACATAAAAATAATGTATTTTAAAATGCCAATTCTAAGATGACTTAGTGTTATTGTTTTACATAACATTTGTGTTACTTTCCAACATATTTATCTCGCGTGTTAAATTAACACAAAATTTAAGTGGGCACTTGGAACACGTAAAATGTGTTTTTAACATAAACTTTCTGATTGTGTGGTATATATATATATATATTTTGATAAAGAAATGAAATATACTCTCGTACAGCATGTTTTATTCGATACGGATTTTCTTGAAGATCGTTTATTCAAGCATGAATCAACCTGTATAAAGGGATGGCATGCAAGTACGTGGCATCCCTAAAGGATCGCCGATAATTTAGAATCACGATCGATAAGGCAGTCGTAGACGCCTCTGGTGAGCTTTATTGGTACGTCGTCGTCGTCGTCGTCGTCGTCGTCATCGTCGTCGTTGAGGAGTTCGTCCCGCGAAATGGGGCTGACAGCGATAGATCGATCGATCCGTAGATCAATAGCCGAGGTGCTCCAAACCCATCGGTTGTGCTACGTGCAAACACGCGGCGACCAATAAAACGAAAAACTGTAAATACACCGACCATTTGCGCGTACTGTATCCTATTAATGTCGATCATGCGTCCGAGAATATGAGGAAAAATTATCCTTCCGCAATTTGATTCGTAATTTGATACAATTTCTTGTTAGCTATCCGACAAAATGATTATTTTAATATGTATACATATTTGCAGATTTTTTTATATAAATTGTTTTGATAAATTTTATCAAGAGTATCAAGTAAATACCTACACAGAAAAAACGATTTCGCCTAAGTGTATCTGAAAATTTAACTAGATAAAAATCTGAAAATAATTTTATTAAACTATCACATTGATTATGTAGGACGTGTAACGAATAATGCTGCGAAAAGTTTTGATGTTCTAGTAATCAGCTTTAGCGTCCAACATAATTACAAATGGTTCTATAAAATTATTTTCAAATCTGTATATATAGCTAAATTTTTAGACAGATTCAGCAAAATCGTTCTTTCCGTACATTTAAAAAAATCTTTGTAATAATTTATGATTTAAGTTACTTCGAGGATATATGTTTTGTTTTTTAGTTTTGTATAATTATATTTTGTATAATATTATTCATTAATTTAATTAGAGTCACAAGACTTAATTAAGGATAGACATCGCGTTGCTTTTACGGTTCGTTGTACCGATGTACAGAGTTTGAGGTCGAGTGGTCATAGAACTGTCTCGTTCGATAATTATGCTCAAAGTTTAACCATGTAGCTGAGTACGTACTATAAAGTTTCAATAAAACTCGCAACGACTTGTCATAGTACGAAGTATATTTGTTGGTCGCAATCGCAATACTTTGTTGATGTGACGAATTTGCTGTGAAAGCATACTACAAAAATACAAATAGCAACGTGTTTTTTATTTGTGTCGTCTGCAACGCGTTTGTATTTTATTATTTGATTGGTAATCAATTAATTTTTAACTTTGGAAAAACATTTGATAAGCACAGTAGTAATCATTTCCTGTTTACCACTGAAAATATTTTAAGAAATCCGGTTCAAGTTTCTATTTATACTTATGAAATAAAATACATCGATTTTTTAAAAAAAATAATGTACATATATAAATTAACGTAATTTGGAGAATTTTGTTATATATTTATCTTATATTTTGTTATCTCTTGAATATTAACGATTGTTTAGAATATTAAATAATAAATATCGAAAATAAGCGTATTAATAGATAAAAATCTAATAAGTTTTACTTTTAAATTTTTAGTTGGAAATCAGTAGATTATTAGTATCAGATTATTAGTATCACTAGATTAGAAATAATCAATAGAAATTTCTGGATATTGAAATGCTTAATATAAACTTTAAATACTCTTGTTATTATAGATTTTTCCTTTAAAATTTCTAGAGGATAGTGAATGTAATTTTTCTCTTTTGTTTCTGTTCAAGACATATCTAGATGCTGTTATAATCGTTCATCGATCAATTGATCGTTCAGAAGATGATCGTGATGGGCATGGAAATGGCGCGAGTATCTTCGAGCTACAGTGTACTCTATTTCCTCGGCTATTAGCGTTAATCGATTATACCGTGACGGATTGAATGATTTAAATAAAGACCGGGTGCGTCACGGGCCCGGTCTGGTACACTCGACCGCGCCCCATAAAATGATGCCGTTGCATCTGCCCATTCTATTATCCGATCCGCTGTTTTTCCTGGTGACACGATCGCTCATATTAGATCCTCGAAACAAAATAACGGGGGTTAACACTTCCGCCTTAGTATAAAGCAGTGCGCCGATTTAAGTATTTTTTGTACGTCGTTTACAATACATGCAGTAAAAAGTAAGAGTAAGAAATTGACCAATCACAGTTGAATGTGAGGAGAATAATCGACTGTGATTGGTCAATTTCTTACTCTTACTTCTTACTCCGTGTATTGTAGACGATGCGTTATACAGCTCTCTTGTTCAGTTGCATAAAAGGCACAGTTTATAAATTCTAAAAATATAGTTGTATCGTTATCTTTTTTTCAATTAAAAGAAATTACACATTGCTTATTATAAGAAAAACAAGTAAAATTTCAGATGTTTTATAATCCTAATAGTAGGTAATCATTACCGAGAGAAAGGTATTTAATATTTGTGACTATCGTGATAATCGTATGGTAAAATAATTATGTTTAAAAGCTTCAATTTAATAGTTATTATTGTTGTAATGTTACAAAAAATTTGTAATTGACACCAAAAATGATTATAACTTAAATAGTTATTTTAATGTTAACTATACATTTTTTGTATATAGATATAGAACTATAAATATAATTATTATTACTAACATTATAGCAGTAATAACTAAAAACGGAGTTCTTAACCATAGTTATTTTACCAATTATTGTCACAAATATCTAACACTTTTCTCTCAGTGTAGTCACATTAATAATATTAGTAATATGTAAATCATATTATATATATCACACAATAATATTATAAATAATTATATTTCATTAATTTTTAAATGTGATGTTGATTGCTTGCTAACTATTGGGACTAATATAGATAAAATAGCAGTTGTCGTGTTGTACATCAAGTTCGTTCTTGTAGAATATTAATTAGTTCTAGGAACATCAAATACATACAATTAATAACCGCAACGTTTGCGAAATTCGACGCCGATTCCGAACGAGTATAATCTCTATTTTGGTGCCACGGTTCTCGTCCTAAATTTACGTCGTTCCGCTACAAAGGCGACCAGAATTATGATTTCCGCGACGCTTAGTTATGTTTTCCAATTTCGTCAGGCGGCAATTTCTAATGCGGACGATGACACATTTGTATGTTGCAGGTGACCGGAGCCGAACGGGCCAGTATTCATGCCAGTATGCCAATCGAATGCCGGTGGACGACCATTATATTTGCCGTCACCGATAGCCAATTAATAAGTTAGTTAGATAGATCAATTAGTAGTCAATAATATTCTCTCGGGCAAGAGAGATACGCCAGTTAATCGCGACTATACAGCGAACGAAAACGTAAACGCGCGATTCCGCATTTTTTCGTAGGCTCGCGTAAGCAATAAGAATCGCGTTTCACGGATAAACACACGCATGCTTACAGCACTTCTTTCAACGACAATAATTTCTAACGACGTTCTCCTGTCCGCGTCGTCAAATTTGGTGGGTAAAAGGGAAGAAAAGGGTAAAGTCCGGTGTACGTAATCGTGAAGTGATCGACTGTTTTTCGCGCGGCTGTGGAGTGCAACGAAGGACAGTCTGCGACGCAGAAGTGGATGCGGACACCACCCCGGCGATCATCACGGTGGCTGGAAACGCTGACTTACATCGAGAGCGCCAACGTGCAATCAAGGTTCATGGTTTTCATGGTGAGTCACAGCACCTATTTCTAGCTTTTCCCTTAACGTTCTTTTTTCATTGAGATCCTCTTTCTCGCTTGTGCCCTCTCTCCTGAGCTTCTTTCCATTCCGAATACTGAATCGGCTGAGTCGCGTCTGTCTCTCCGGTCAATGCCACGTGGAATCAATTGGCCACGGCCGTGCATCTCTCCCTTCATAATTAAGCTCTCATGTTGGAGGGACAACTCTGTGAAGAACTGTCGCGTTTTCTATTAATCAAATTGTCAAATTTTTCGAACATCCGTATTTGTTTTACGAATTATTATTTGAAATTGTAACATTGAGCTCTTGTTACGACTTGAAATTAATATATCCATTTATTTAAAAAAATACCTTTTTTTAATAAAATTTTATGTTTTTTATTATACACAATAAAATAGAAATTCGGACAAGGCTAATGAGAGTCTAACGCTGATGTAAGAGGGAAGAGTTAGGAGATGCAGATAATATTCAGGTGTTAATGGTTATCTTCATTTATTGTGTCGAACGTTTCGGCTCACTTTAGAATCATCCTCAGCGAAACGTTCGACACAATAAATGAAGATAACCATTAACACCTGAGTATTATCTGCATCTCCTAACTCTTCGCTCTTACATCAGCGTTTGACTCTCATTAGCCTTGTATTTATTATTTAAGATTGAGAGTTCTTATTTATACATTTATGTAATTGTTTTTTATTATATAAGGTTAAATAATATTAAAATTTTTAATCTTGAAAAAATTACTTAGAAAATAGTCTTTAGAGAAAGTATATGGAAAGAACAGTTTTACTAAATACAGAAAAATTTTTAGTATAAACTACATGTTACTATAATTACATGTTACTATAATTATGAATATTACTACTGTAGTATTAGTAATAATAACGATATGTATAGTTTTATCAACAAATATATATAGTTGGCAATCGAAAATGACTGTAGTTATAGTTATTTTATTAAAAATGGTATAATTACTATAATTTATAATAATTGTAATTATTTTTATGATAATAGTAATTATAATTATAGTAATTTTCGGTTATCATATATTTGTCGATAGTATATACTACATATCTATAGTTATTAGTTATTCCTAACATCATAACAGTAAAATCATAATTATAGTAATATGTAATTACAGTTACAAATACCAAAAATTTCTCTCTCAGTGAAGTATATAAAAACTTATTGTTAGCTATAGATACAGATTTGAAAATAATTTTATTGAACTACCAAAATAATTATGTAGGACAAGCTGGGGTTGCTAAAATAGTAAAATTTTATAACGTTTCTTATTATGCTCGAGATTTCTACATAATTATTTTGGTAGTTCAATAAAATGGTCCAACAGAACTATTTTCAGATCTGTAGCTTTTTAAATATTTTAGCAAAATCGTTTTTATTTCCGTGTGTGATAAAAAAATTGTAATTATAGATAAATTCAATTATCCTTTTTCGAACGAATTCTTCGGTCGATCGTTTGACATTCGTATGTGAACGGATTTGTCGATCAAGCGGAACGAATGCAAGCCCATGAAACTACCGTGAATTCGTGCCTTGGACCGCCCGTTTATTTCTGCTCTCATTGAATATCTTCTTTATGCATTCGAAACGTTCCATTTTATACGGGCGCCACCCAGAATCGATCGTGCGGTTTTACGAGGTTGCGACAAATGAGTGCGTATACTCGCGTGCATTTTAAATCCCGCCTTTATCGAGTATCGACGACGCGCTGCAAATGCTGCGCCGAGCACATTTGCATAATTCTCGCGCTTGGCCCGCCTCCGCTCGCATCGTCTCGTTATCTTTACGGGCGCATCGTATCGTGTCGCATCTTCGCGACGCGACGAGAAACGTTGGATATTAAAATTACGCACCACGATATCGGTAAGCGGTGAGATCGAACCGTAAATATTCACGTAACAGGACTACCGATGTACCCTTTGTCCCGTTGTCTCCACCGGTTTCATTCCTCCGACTGTCCCGGGGCCTCTCTATTTTAAGCATCGCGGCACTCATTGGGTCAGTGCCTCTATGGCCGATTCCATTTCTTCCCTCACTGTATTTCACCGTAAGACCATTGGGTAATGAGCACCGCCGTCGTCGTAGCACGTGTCACGCGCGATTTGCATAATTGCAAATCGTCGACTTCTCTTAGTGCCGTACGCCGCCTCATTATCTTTATACTCGTCATATTACGCTTCCGAACGCGGCGGAATCGCCGAGATATCGAATTTACACTTTGAGCGAGGCTCCGACATTTCGAAACGACGATTCGGAAAGCAGAAATCGTTTTGACAAGCATCTTCGCGCGAAAAGAGCATCAGTGTCGTCACTTTCTATCGCCTGTTTTCTTCGGTTACGTTAATTTTGTCTTATTATTAATTATCGTAGCGTTCGCATTCCCTTCAAACCGCTCAAACGGGTTTCCTAATGAACGGATTCGACGTGATCTCGAGCAATTTTATCGGCACGTACACATAGGTTGCGATTTTGCGGAATGTAATTCACGATATGTACGACCTCACGTTATCTTTATATGTACGTTATCGTGTTTACATCGAGTTGACGTATACGTACATTGCATTTTCTGGATCTGAAGATTCTGTTTCGAGAAATGAGATATACACTGAAAGAAAAGATTGGCTGCTGTAGCGAATTAGATGGTAAAATATGGCATAGCATTTTTAATTGGTTCACGGAAAAAAAAGTAGCTGTCGTAATTAAAAACTGCATGTGGTAACTAAATGGCAGGTGTAAAATATGGACAGCTAAAATATAGGTATTATAGCTAATGTCTTAGCTGTGATATCTATATATTATAGCAGCAATAGCAAACCATTTTGCTGTAGTTTATAAATTTTTATAGTTATGGCAGTAAATATATTATAACAAACTAAGATTAGTTGCGGGAGAGAAAATCTTTTTTTCTGTGTTGCAGCAGCCAATTTTTGGTTGCAGCAGCCAATCGAAATCCTATGCCGACATTGCGGGTAGTCTAACACAACCCAAAATTAGCTGCTGCAACCAATGAAAAAAGCTATGCCATATTTTACCATCTAATTAACTGCAGCTGCCAATCTTTTCTTTCACAGTATAGAAAATAATTTTATTAATTTATTAAAATAATTACCGTAGCTCGCTCAAGCTTCCATTCTACAGAAAAAAAATGTAATAAATTTTAATTAATATTTGATAAATGTAAATGTAAAAATATTTACTTAATATACAGGAACCATTAATTTTATTTAACTATAATTTGTTTATTTAATAAATTTTTATTTAGAGTGTGTGTAAATAAAAAATTATTATAATAATTTATTTAGTAATATGTATCGTATATATAAATGTTACGTTATTATTCAAACAATTAAAATTTATTTATTAAATTTTAATACATTTTTTCAGTGTAGAAAGTCAAAACTTCTTGCAGTATTACTCATCATATGTTTGAGTTTACTATACCAATTATTTTGATGATCCAGCAAAATTATTTTCGTATGTAGGTGTCAAAAATATGTTCAACTTTTAAATATGTTCAATCTAACGTCGGCTTCCTTCTATTAAAATTGCCCATTTATTTTTTATTGCTTGTACCTCGCTCTTATATTTCACTGCACACACCTCGCCTTCATTTCCCATCTAGATAATTCATCTCGCTCGCAACAGCCGGATGATTTGCTGGCGCGAAGATTTCGATGCGAAGGTCTGCGGCGTGTTACGCAAATTAGTTAACGTGACCGGACATAACCCCGATGTTATTTATCCCTTACGGAGAGGTAGCATGGTGGGCTAATTAAGAAAAAAAGCCGGATAAGGATCGATTCCGTCGAGAGGCGATCCGCGGCAATCTCGCCTGGGTATTTCAGTCAAGATTATTTCGATGGAGAAAGAAGAAGAGGGTTCGGGAAAGGGACAGGATTGGGGCGAGAGGGACGAGGCGAGACATTGCGAGAAGACCCACCGTTGGGTTACGGGTCAGCCGCAGTGGAGCATTAATAATCGTTTACAATCTTTAAGGCAGGGTGTGGCGAGTGCGTTCACCCTCGTCTTCCTCTTCTACCTTTCTCCTCTTCCGCCTCTTTTTCCTCGCGCTCTTCTCTTCTCTTCCTTCGCACAGTGCAAACTAAGTAGAAGGGAAAGATCCAATCTACCTTCGTAAACGGTTATGTTCTAAAAGAAAGTGAAGATATAGGTACTTTTGTTAATTTAAGAGTATTAATTTATTCTTATTGAGAAAATAGGATATTGTGAATATCTTTATTTCTTTCCTATATACTGTACTTCCTTAATCTGTGCTTATATGAATTTAAAAAAATTAACAAATCTCTGTAAGAAAAATAAAAAATTTTATGATATAAAAATAAAAACAAAATAAGAGAGAGATATACAGAAGAAAAAGAAAACGGAAATAAATTTTGAAATATAGAGATGATATTATTGCACTCTGTAAATTTTTCAAAAGATAAGGCTGATAACTGACAATAATAAAACTAATAATTGATATCAATGTAAATATCAAATACAAAAATATATTTAAGCAAATTTTTTTTGGTGTAATTTGTTTTTTTATTATTGTTATTTAATAATTATGAAATATTTGATTTTCTTCAATAAATTATTAAAATTAGGTATTAATTAATTATCAAGTATTAATTAATGACTTCTTTTATTAATCTTATATTTTTAATTGTTTTCATTCATAAATCTAATACTTTCAAAGGAAATACGATAAAAAATATCTATAGGTACGATTTAGGCGACCGGTTGCCTAAATTGTACCTTTTGCAGCACGTTACAAAAAGATTTATAACAAATTAATTTGTTATTGGTGGAAAGTTAAACAGGTAATAATAAGCGTCCAAAACTTCAAGCTACAATTTCTAATGTTCATTTGCATATAAAACAGTACCAAATGGAAAATATAATAAAAAATAGTTAAGTGGTACGCATTCGACAACTTTCCCGTATCTGAAAACAAAATTAATACATTTTTTAATTTATAAGAGTAAAACTAACATTTTAATAGAATAACGGAAATAATTGCGAGTTCCGCACTTGACAAGCTCTTCCCATTTAATAGTCTTAGATTGCGCGACGTGATGTTTACTGTTACCGAACTGCAATTTCGTGCCTTTTGCATTTCACTCGCGTTTCCCAGCAGTTTACGTCCGTAATTGTGAGGTGTGTTGATGCTTAGAAAACATTGTAAGATTCGCAGAATCAGCGTGCTAGTGGATATCAATTTACGATCGGTTCAGTGCGTTTAACTATATTGCTATTTAATTTCGGAATTGCGAAGTATTGATTAGAAACGAGAAATTAACACCATCGTTGAGAAAATTCGATAAACTGGTATACCTAGAGTTATGTTTTGCGAGTCTTGTTTCGATTTTCGTTGAATAAAATGTTTTTGTTTATATTTTTACGTCGTGCCAATAATTTTAAGAATGCAATTTATGTAGGAATACCTATATTGGTTATCTTTGTTAATTTCTTTTTGATTGACGATTTTTTTATCCAATTAATGATACCTAAAAATTAATTATTTTAAAGAGGTGGGAAAATTTATCGTTTTTCTTGTGTCAACATTTTATAAAAATATATCTTTCTGAAAATGTTACACTTGCCTTCGGACAGATCGTAAAGTGATTTTATTCTCGTGATTGCTTTTATGCTCTGCAACAAAGTTAATTCTCATCAAATCATCGGGCAACCATCGAAAAATTCGCTGCGGTGGGCGATAAGGCATTTTTTTGTGCGTTATTAACGACGGTGATAAATATGCGGGAATGGCAACTCCGTTCTTTTCAAGAGTGCAACGAATTGGCGATCGGGTTCTCGACACGATGGCGTGAAAAAAGCGTCTCTGAAGAACCTGTTTTATTATCGGCTGCGTGAATTCACGTTATTTCGTGAAAATTGTCGGTTTTCTTAGGAATATGTAATATATTGGTTCCATATTTTTTCATAGAAAGTTCTATGAAATTTATTCAGTTGTAAATTATTTTATGGATATAAAATTTGTATTTAGTTAAATCGCATATCATTACAGTCAGATAGTGAATAACTTTTTATTGGAGCTTTAAACTTACAAACCAAGATAAGAAATCTACTAGGTATATGATTGTATTTATTTATTATTATTTATTCTATATTATTACGTTTATTTATTATCATATTGTCTTAAAGAGAGAAGTCTAGAGACGAATGCATCTTCTTTCCAATATTAAATCATATAATTTCAAACTTTACATTAAATAATTAACTCTCCGTCTGCAAGTCGGGTCTTTTTTAGTACAAGTACTAAAATTTCATTCCATTAAAGGAGGTCGAAGTACGGTTACCGTTTCTAAAATATTATGTTAGAAATTATTTTGTAATTAAATAGAAATGTTTAAAAGTAATCAAGAATTTTTCCACATTTTTTAAAACCCTAAAATGAGTAAAAAAACTTGGGTTAAATGGGCGGAATAAAAGTATAATTACAAATGGAGGATTAAGTTTTATTTAATTGAATGAAAAAAAAAAGAAAAAAGAACTCGAATGTTCATATTTCTTACGAAATCGTAACTTCCGATGTTCCGGACTGTGGCGCGGCGTTATTAATGGCGGTGATAAATACTCGCATTTTTTGATTCTCGGGATGTGAATCCTTTTTTCTTGGCTTTCTTTTTCTTTTCGTCAGAGCGACGAATCGACAAGAAGCAGCTAGCCCTCCCGGGAACCCGTTTCTCCGACACGCGTGCGATTCGGTTGTCTCGGTTGAAAATCGGTCGTCGGAGGTCTTTTTCCCCCCTGAACAACCTACCATCACTACGCGGTCATCTTGCCTCGTCACCACCTGCGAGGAATCAGCATATTTAGCATCCGATCGAATTTAATAGACGTGCATCACACGTCTGCGTTTGCGAGACGCATTAATAATATCGGGCTGCATAATACATGTGCCATGACGCGCGGCGTTTGGATGCGCCGCTATCGAAACTCGATACGCGACACGCCGTTTACGTATTAGTGAGAGTTGTCGAGACGTCGAGACGATGCTCTAACAATTATGATATGCATCATGCTAGTGGAGTCCGTAATTTAGTTACAGTTAATTTAATTTAGTTAGCCCAGTTACAAATTAAAAAAAATTTTTTATTATACATATATTTTAATTTCTTAAAGAGATAATTAATCTTATTAGCGTATACAATGGGATAAAAGTGTTTGGTATTTGTGACTGTAATTGCATGATGAAATAATTATCATGGTTAGGAACTCTGTTTTTGTATAGTTATTACTCCTATAATATTAGTAATAATAATTATATTTATTATTATTATATTTATGAATAATAATAAATATAATAATTATTATATTTATTGTTTTATCTACCAAAAAATGTATAATTATCGATTAGTAAAAAAATGATTATAAATTTTTATTAAATAATATCTAATATTTACAACCATTTTTTTCTCAGTTAGGTACATAACATTGCTCAATAAGTTTAAATTGTCTTTGTTTTGTGTCTGTAAGTTGAAATTTGCAATATATTTCATGGTTTCTGATTATATAGAATTTTTATCAAGATTTATATCGTACGTGGAAAATTTTATTCAATTTACGATCGAACGGACGGCAGTGAGACCGTAAATATCGAGATTGTACGAGTGATTGGCGGGGAATATTTTAAGATTGCGCGTGTGAATATATTCTAAGATAGAAATCTGGTATGGATTGAATGTCGATATCACTGATTTTATAAAACGTTTATAGGTCTGTTACAAACACACTTGGATTTTTGCGCGAGTGTCTAGTGGCTTTTGAAGAATCTTACCACATTAACGCACGTTTCATTAATATTCCGAAATATTTCATCGAGGTTATGCAAGGAATAAGAAAAATCACGCGTTTATCGACTCGAATATATCGCCGCGCCTAGGTATACATGGCGCGCTGTGAACATATTTTTCACGTAAAGCGCATTAAAGGCAGTACCGGGTATAAGGCTTCTTTCGAGGGAAGTGAAAAATGAAACGATTCCGTGGCATGATTCATCACTCGCGCCGGTTGCAGTCTTCGAGAAAGTGATGCATGTCTGTTGTCGGGGACGATATGCCGAATATCATTTATCCCATAACATGAATGCGTCCGCGATGTATTCAAGCATCATGCATGCTTGACACGAAAGGATCGTGTCGATATAACTCGTGTATCTCGCGAAGATTATTGGAAGTAGGAAATAGTAAAATTTATACACATGGTATAGGAACGATTTTGCTGAAATATCTAAAGATTTAGTTAAAGTTTTAGATAGAAATATGCAATACGATTTCAAGCGACGAAGTGTCCCTTCCACGAAATTTATAGATCGCTCTCTTTTAATGAAAAGTTTCAATATTGGAAAATATATCTTGACTTGGTGAATAATAGAAGCGTTTTAGGCAACTGCCAAGTCACAAGAAACATTAAATCAAGATAAAACATGAAGAGCATTGCAAAATTAAAGTCATTTCTGTCATGTACGAGATACTATCATATCCAATAGAAAATGCGTTTCCTGTAGAATGTCCAGTCACGTGCGTTTAAAAAATATAAACTAATTTTTAATGATATGCTGCCGGTTGGAGGTAATCGTTTCCTTCGTTAACGTCCACTAAAATTGGGAAACGTTCCTCGTTAAAAATTAATGCGAACTTGTCGGGGTCGGGTTAATGTTTCAACACAGAATCGCGAAGTTCTCGGCGCAGGTGCCATTTCGATTTCAATCATGATGGGTCCAGCATTATATGGAGGTACTTTATCATTCTTTTTATTAGCCATGTAATTCTGTAATGTACAATGTTTAGTACACGGCCGCGGGCGAATCAGCGTGCTCTGTGCACTTTGTCGAACAAATTATTCTCGTTACGCTGGAAAACCGCCAGAAGTGGATACCCGACGGAGAAATGGAAAATTTATAGTCGATATAAAATATTAACATTATTGCGCTCAATTACGCGGTTCATTTTTAGTTGGTTCAAGATCGAAAATGAATTGTTGAGAGAAAAGAGTATCGGTCATCTGTCACACTTTCCGAGTTTTACAAAATATGTTTTTAAATATAGTTGAAATTTTTTTATGTGGTTATAAGAGAATTAATATTAGCTTGAATTTTTTACATTCTGTCTCAATAGTTAAAAAAATATTATAAATATTATAATTTATTTGATTATTTTTAATATCTGTTTTATTATTATTTTAAACTTATAATATATTTATAAATATTATAATTTATTATATTATTAGCTTATATCATTAGTTGGTTCAACGCGATGTGAATAGAAGAAGGTCACCGATACCGACATACCACTTTGTTTTTAGACAATATTTCTTAAACAAAAGGTAAAAATACAACTTCAAAAACATAAATACAAACTAAAAAGTGTCTTCTATCAGATAGTATAAGCAGTTTTTATAATACTGTTTGCAATTTTGCAATAATTAAGTTTTTCGTAAGTTATGCAAAAATGAACTCCATTTGACAAAAAGTCTGACAAAATGGGCTCCAAAACTGACATAGTAGGCAATAAAGCCAACATTCCTATTCTATAAATAAAGATATATCCTATTCTGTAAAGAAAACTAATTTATGAAACTATAAACATTTAAAATGACATAATATTATCAATAATACAATTACTATTATTTTAATTACGCAATTTGCAAAAGAACACCGTCAGAATTTTCTTCTCGGATTCATAGAACTTGTTTTTAGCTGATTTGGTATAAAAATAAGCCACAAATATATGAATTATGTGTTTGTACTTCTTTAATTAACTAAACACATTATGATTTTATTAGTATTAATGAAGTGCAATAGTTAGTTTCTGAGAAATAAGGGGATGTCATTTTAGGAGACCTATGTCAGTATCGGCGACTTTCCTCTACGAATATCCGATTAATGTTATTTAATTCTGAGTTGCACTCGCTTTGATTGACTTACCTATTTTTATCATATCTCTTAACAGAGAAAAGAGAAGATGTATGTTAAAGCTTTCTTGTTGATTTCATCGTAAGATTGTAACATTCGAAATGCGACGCCCACATGGCGAGAACATAAACCGTCAGTTAATTGTTCAAATGGATTTAAAGACTGTGCCCGAAATAAATGAACATCGTCCGCGAAGGTGTGTCCAAGCTGTATATGGGCGTTGCGGATTGTATTTTTTTCGTTACGTACATGCTGTTAAGCAATACGAAATATGGAGAAGACATTTATTTATACCCAGCATTTTCGAGTGTCGCATGTGAGCTTTAATTATGCGAGCTTTTATTTCGTATACGCAGTCTTTTATTTTCTATATTCCGTTAATATCAAGCTGTAGGGGAAAGTTGCCGAATGCGTACCACTTAACCTATTTTTTATTATATTTTCCATTTGGCACTGTTTTGTATGCAAATGAACATTAGAAATTGAGGTTTTGGACGCTTATTATTACATGTTTAACTTTCCACCAATAACAAATTAATTTGTTATAAATCTTTTTGTAACATGCTGCAAAAGGTACGATTTAGGCAACCGGTCGCCTAAATCGTACCTATAGGTAGTATTTTTTACGTATTTCCTTTGAAAGTATTGAATTTATGAATGAAAATAGTTAAAAATATAAGATTAATAAAAGAAATCATTAACTAATAAACTAATATCTAATAATTAATTAATATCTAATTTTAATAATTTA
>NW_017256169.1:1333998-1363483 GCF_001594055.1 Mycetomoellerius zeteki
TATTATATTTTTGTCTATATTACTCATTTCTCATATATTTTATATTATTGTTACTAAATATTGTCTATATTAACTAATAATATGAAATATTGATGAGGTACGATTTAGGCGACCAGTACGCATTCGGAAACTTTCCCCTATACGGAAAGAATGATTTTGTCGAAGTATCTAAAAATTTGACATAGATATAGATCTGAAAATAATTTAGTTTATCTATCAAAATAATTATATAAGATGTTCAAGCTTGTTGTTCGATTATCAAAATTTTTTGCAGCATTGCTCATTATGCTTGAAATTTATACATTAGTTACTTTAATGGCTTAATAAAATTATTTTCAAATTTGTATCTAGCTAAATTTTTAAGTATTTTAGCAAAATCGTTCTTTGTTTATTGCAAATCCAAATGTGATCTGAACATAATTTTGTTGAACCATCAAAACATTTTAATTAAGACGCTCAAGCTACAATAGAAAAAGTGTCTGGTTGCATTAATTGAAATTCTTTGAAAGTAGACACATCAAAATTTTCTAGTTGAATATATCATAATTTTAGTTGAAATAATCAGTATTCTGATTGATACCATAATCTTCTGATTCGTTTATTTCCAATCAGAAATTCTTCTTAGCGTAGAATGTCAAAATTTTTTCATTCCTTACATTTATACTGAGTGTCTTACCCAATTATTTTGATGATCTAACAAAATTATTTTTAGGTTTACATCTAGCTAAATTTTTAGATATTTCAGTAAAAAACTGTTCTTTCCGTGAAACTGAAAAAATATTAGATCAATATCGCGTAGAGCTTGTTAATATCAGAGTTACTATTTTTAGAAAATCCAGAACAAATTACGATATAATTGCACGATTGCATCTTCAATCTATGCGCAACAACTAAGTCACTTTGTGTGTAAGAGCAATTAATAAAAATTAGTTCGCATAATCAGTGAATAAATTGACGTCTCTCAACACGTAGTACGATGAAAAAATGGCAAAATCGTCAACGCATTGGTAATGGTTCTCTTGCAAGTGACGTAATGAGATCTTATCATCGGATAATGTGTGGCCGGAGGGGCTTGCTCTGTTCGATGGGTACTTATGCCAGCAAGACGTTAAAACGAGCTCAAATACGCAGGTAGAGCAACGCTTTCTTTCTTATTTATTGCTAATGATTATGTGTCGTGATCATTGAACTAACGTCTTGTTTAAGATACGAGCACGTTAGTTTGCCGCGCAAAGTATCTGTCACGTTGTCTTGGTGTTTTAGCTTTCTTCTTACAGCAAATTTTGAGGAAATTATAGTCGATAAATATTATTGAACCTATATATCGCTCCCTTTAAGAATAACACAACTTAAGAAACAATTTTTGAGTTATTACCATGAAGTTAAGATAACATTACTCTATCAACCTTATCAAAATTGAAGTAACTTAACTTCCTATAAGAAATTACAAAAATTGTCACAATTAAAAAGGGTACGGTTTAAAGAAATTGTCAAAGTGATAACCAACTCAAAGATAATGATATTTTAAGGATTGCGAAACGGAAATGACAAAATGTTATTTTTAAGTCGTATCACTTTTGAAGTAATGTGATATGTATGTGTGTGAAAATGTGAAAGATTCACTTAATGCGTAATTTTCACTTCTATTATGTTCGATATTATTTTATTTGATAATTAATTAAAGCGATTTAATTTTATTTCAAGAAGTTCTAATAATTAGAATCTGGAAATGAAAGATTAGTCTATTTGAAAAAAATCATTACGCATAGTTTAAATAGAAATCTATAAAACATAGATTGTATATTTCAAAAAAACTTTGAGGTTTTGTGATATGTTCTAACGTTGCTACATAACAACGATCGAAAATAGTTTCATAACAATGAAGTCGGCATACTGACGGTTTGCATTTTCTATAGCCGAGCGGAACTACTCTTTCCGCAAGTGCTATAAAACATTGATCACTGAGAAATATTCCACGTGCTATGCAGGTAGAAAGACTACGAACTATTAACTACAGCGGAATATCGTAACGCATTTCCGGCATCTTCGTGATTATAAAGGAAAAACACAAAATCTTCCAAATTTCTTTCTAAACGCAATTCTATTCATTTTTAACACGTGCAAAGTTCAGATTACTCGAAAATTTTTCGCTAAACATCGGTATACTCTTTCTTATATTTTTTGCAATATTTCCAACGCAAGTCATTTGCTTTTTTTCTGGAATTATGAAATTTCTGTTTTCCTTTCATATCTCAGTTTGTGCTTATTAAGGCGGCTTCAAAACGACATGGCTAATGTATGGCAACGCATATTCGCTAAATATTGGCCTATATTTATATTATGTGTGTAATATTTATTAATGTTAGTATATATTGACCAGATTATCGTCTGGAGTCGCCTCTTGTCCATATTTCTCTCTAACAGTATTTCTAACATTTCTGGTAAATCAATATAAGTCATTTGCGTAATTTACTAGCTAATCTAGAGAAGGGGTGGCCAACCCGTAGTACATGTGCCATTAGTTGCACGCGAAGACATTTTCAACGATATTGCTTAAAGAAGCACGTACAGAGAAAAATTTCAAAAATAAAAAATGACAGTAAAATAATAACCGTCCATAAAAATCCTTTTTTCCTCTTGGCTATAACATTGTTCGTTTTTGTGCTAAAGGCGCAAGACTGATATTTCATTCCTGCGTTTTTGTCACATGACAAAGATTTTTGACATGACAAAGAGTATATTGATTGATTGTTAGATATTTTTTGAGAAATTCTAAACGTAATCAAACAATAAAAATAAAGTAATGCTTTAAATGCGAAAACGAACAAATCACACACAATTTCTGATTAATATTTTGGTTAATATTTCCTTTAAAACGAATGTAAAACAGAATATAGTGATAGAAATAGATTTTGTTAAACAGAACAAGTCTTTTTGCTTTTAATGCAAGAGAAGAACATATATAACTAAGATTTTTATCTTTATTCTTTGTTTAATTCTGTAGCAGTAGCACACAAAAGATATTGAACCGTCGCAATACGTACAGCACGTCAAACAAAAAGATTGACCACCCTTGATTTAAAGAGTTTGTTGCAACGATGCACGTGATTTATAATACGTTAATTTGCAACGTATAGCACGTGGATCGTACGATGCATTTTGATGTACAACGCTTTGATAGCAAGTTCGTGTGCGGCCCAACTCTCATACTACATATGGAAGACTCGATTATTGGTATCGCGTAAGCACGATCGATTTTTCGATGGACTCATTTAACGGGCGTGAACACGCGCGCTTTCTGATTTACGACTCTCTCGAATAATAAGCGACCGTGTTCGCTGAAATCATTATTTTTCATATAGTGAAATCGCGAAAAAATCGCTAATTTTGAAATTATTTAATTGGGAATTTCTTTTTTTAAGAATGATCGATTTAAAGGTATTATTACAGAGTAATCATGATTGCGATTTATATATTACTAAAGAATCTCTTAGACTAACGAGTGTTAAAAGCGAAATCTCAAACTTTTACATTTAATTCGTGAATAATATATGTATATGGCTATAATATGGTAAAAATGATTAAGTCATAAATTAGTGAAAGAAATTATTACATGATGACATATAAATTGTTACGCACTGAACTTATAAATCTGGATTTCTTATTGCAGTCTGAAGAAAATGAAACGCGCTAATTTCAAAGTACAACTTTATTTTTCCGTACACAATAATTATCATGCCAAGGAAATAACGTTAAATTTGTTCGCGACTTGTCAACGATTAGTTTTGTCGGTGCTGAAATTCGAATGAAAATAACTCGCGATTAACTTAATAATAACCCTCCGCACGTAAAACGCATCGCATTCGCTAGTACGGTACTGAAAAGCGAAACGACAAAGAATTCGTCCGAATTTTATGGCGCAGGCCAGAATTACGCGAACAACTTCTTTTCTCCCTCTGCCCACGCTGCCGGAACAAAATGGCACTCTTTTAATTTACGAATCGTTAACGTCGTCCGGGCCAGCACTAAAGCCAACGAAAGACCGCGGTCATAGCGAGACAGAATGTTTAAGGCCGGTGTAAATTTCACTGGTGTTAAAGAGGTGCCAAATTTTTTAAATCACCTGGTCGAGCGATCCGCTTTCACGGTAATGCAAGGGCGTATCTGTATAAGACGTATCTTTCGGTAGTTTCGCCTCGGCATCGATTTGCATCGTTGCAACCATGCACTCGAGCCTTGAAAATACGCCTCGGCGATTATTATTACAGCGTTTGGAGAACGGAACTACTTTTTCAAATTATTGCGCGGATGAGAAAATTGGGTACGTTAGGGGAGACCGGGGACAAAAGTAACATTTTGACTTTGAAGTGTTATAACAGTTAAAATATGATACTTACATTTAAAAAATATGTATCTTTAGAAGTATAATTTTAAGACCTTGGAAACAGAAGTTATTATCGAGCACCTGTGTCTAAGCGGAAAAAAAGCTGAAAAACAAGTAATTAATGAATTGTTATGCCACGTGTGTTCATATTTAAGCGAGCTCTTAAAGAATGGAAAAGTAATGATGGAAGACATTTGACCAACATTGTTTTCAGTTATTTTGCGTGAATTTTGAGTGAAGAGATTCACGAGCTTTTTATGATTCGCTCGCCGGTTGAGTCACTTTGGGACGCATGTTCTGATAGCCGTTTCAGAGGCCATAAGTACCCACATTACCAACGGATATTGCCGATAAATAATGCGTCCCACTTCCTCGTAAATTCGGACGTATGCACCGCCCGAGCTCTCCTTGGCTGAGCTCGGACCGTCTATTTCCACATTGTAACCCACCGGAGCGGTCCTGCGATAAAATTATCTGTCGCTGTTTCTGAACTGCCTTGATCCGTTTATTACACTTACTATAATTGTCCTCTGCTGATTTCGCGTAGTCGCAAAAAAGTGCCCTCGCGTTCATTATTGATTTTATCATAGAAGTGCTGCTGATAAAGTTAGAATTTAGTACTATACTTGTGCTTTATACTAAAATTTTTAATATTAATTGATATGCTATATCAATGTTTAATTTCGTTAAAATTATGCTACTATTAATTTTGTATCAGAATCTTAAAATTAAGATAGTTGATTTCAACATAAGAAGTTTATCTTCAGTATATTTCCGGACACTCAATGATAGCAACTATAAAGGTGGTACTATACGAGTTTGTGAATATACATATGTAGAATCTATGTAGAATTAATGTACATAATTGAATAAACTATTTTATAATTATTGTAAAATAATTTGTTCAACTATAATGTACACATTAATCCTGCGTGTTCAATTAGAGTCTTTTAGCAGAAATTTTACTCAAATTTCTCCGAAATAAAGAAGGACGCAGTCTTGTTTCATAATGTTATTAAAAAATTATTTGGTAATATAATAGAAATGTTGAAAAGTAACCTGAATTTTTCCAAATTTTTTGAAAACTTATAAGGGAAGTTTCACAACTATCCGAAACCGATTTGATTCTTCATGAAATATGTTGTTAAACACGAAAATCTAAGAGACACGTTTTTTTTTATGCGGCTCTGACTCATGTTTAAGGGGTTCACCCTGAGTTAGGGCACATATTCCGGACAATTGTGAAACTTCCCTTGTTAGAATAGTAAAATAATTTGGGCTAAACAGAGGGAATAAAAAAAATGATTGGACGAAGGATTAATTCTACTTGTATAATTGTCATCTTATATAATTACCATGAATATCTTTTTTTCTGAGTGAATATTATTTATAAGATGTGTTTATTTTTAAATATTTTCAGAAAATTTTTGTTTATAAAAAAATATGTTTCCATTATCTTACGTCACAATATATTTAAGTGTACTTTCGTTCTTGTTTGAAGTCACGCAATGACATAACTGAGACTTCTCGTTCCAAAGTATTGATATGGCAATCAAGTCTGAATCATAACGAGTGACCACACCTAAGTAGCGACGTGGAAACCGTGTAAAATCGAGATGGGGAATGTATTCAGTCGTCTAAATCGCGTTGTTTGAATGCTCGATGTTGTCGCCACACGAGGCTGTATGGCTCGTGACTCACAATGCTGCCGAGTTAATAGAATCACTTTTCGCGCTGGCGAGTCAGTAAGTGGCCATATCGCCAACGAATATCGACGATAAACGACTCGCCTACGGACCACTTCCTCGTAAAATCGAACTGTCGAGTCTACATCTATTTTCAGATTGCCAACGCGCCTCTGTGTCCACCGGGTAAAACCTGTTCGACATCGCATTTCGTTTCACGCGCCATTCGATACACTCGATTCTGCCAGCTTATCGGCAATATGTCTCGCTAAAGCACCGTTTCTGATAACGGTTTGGTGAAGAGATTGCGAAGGAAAACGTGTGCTGCGTATCTGTCTTTATGAAATTTGTATTATATTTTGATCTATTCAAGCATCTTTTTCTTACATTTTTGAAAGATCTCATCAATTTTATATTTTCTGAATAGGGGTTTTTTTTCTATAATATATGATAGAATATACATGAATTGTCCTCCGGTATTGTTTTTTTTTTGTACTATGTAGGAAACTTTTGGAAGATCTTTGGTTGTTTTAGTGCTAATAATTACAGAAATGACTCATCAATTCTGTTGAAATGTTTTATTCGACATGACGCCCGTTTGTTGCTTATTTTCCACATTGAGAAAAATTACTGATTGAAAATAGACGAACCAGAAGACATTAATCATATCAATCAAAATTTGGTTATTTCAACTAGAATTATAACAGATTGAACCAGAAAATTCTAATTTGTCCATTTTCAACCAGGATTCTAATTAATACAATCAGACTTTTTTTAGCGCATATTTATGCTACTTATTTGTATTGAGTGTTTTAGATTATATTAGAACTATTAGGTCAACGTTTTATTAGTTTACTCGCCTGCTACATATGCCTCTCTTTTGCGAAGTATCTATGGTATTAAAACGAGTCGAGATAACAAATATGATGGCTTTCTTAATGGCTGCACCCGCATTTATTATATGCGCGTTTAACAGCCTCGTTTTTATTATGTTATTTCCACACAAACTCATTACTACATAAAATATATTATTTGAACTTCGATCCTTTAGTTTTTTTAATGAAAAAAAAAATGTTTGATTCTTTCTACAAATTGTGATGTGTTGTAGACATATATATAGGTAACTGAATTACAGAAAACCACAGTCTTGGCTATAATAAAACATTCTCATTTATTGTATTTTATTGGAAAAGGTGGTAATAAAATCAAAAGAAAACTAACAAAATATTAAAATTGTTATAAAAATAAAAAATTATTTTCCAATAAAACTTTTTTAACTTTGTGCACGACATTCCATTAATATAAAAAAATAATTGCAGTTTCAGTAGTACTTTTTTTTGTTCTATAATTTCATATAAAAATAAAAAACAGTTCAGCATTTTTTATATAAACAAATAAAAAATGAAAAATGTGCTAACTTCGCGAATTTAACTCGATACTTTCCCCTGTAAAATACCTACAAGAAAACAATAAATATTATCACTTTTCGCAATAGTTCCCGTTAGTACTATTTCAAAACGATTCCATCATTAAATACAATTTGAAAAAAATTACATCTATTAATATCTAATTTTTTACACACTTAAAAAAAATTTATTTTTCTTAGATATAGAACGTTTACGTCAGTTTATGGGGGAACTTTATATTTAAAGCTGTACTTTTTTTATAAAATGTGTGCAGAGTTTCTTGTAAGAACACAAAAAAAGTTATACAAATAGGTAATTAACGTGGACAATAATTTGTCATAGTAATATACTTTTTGCAGCAATTGCATCGGTTGAATACCTCCAAGCATTTTATTTGACATATTCCGTTGGAAGCCATCAATCTTTCATCGGCACAAGTTTCGCATCACGAATCATTGATCCTCGGCACGCTCGAATATGGTATCGCACAAATCAATCGTGTGTGTCTTATAAATAAAAATACAGAATCCTGTCTTAAACACATGCCGTATGCTTCTGTTACCGTTACCGGTACCTCGATAAGTAACTGTCGCGTCGTGTCGACATCAATTTACGCGGTCGGCAGCGATCGACGGCGGTCGAGCTATCATAAGAAACGATTTTATCGGCTTTGTCGTCATTCGTCATGCCCGTGCATCTTCCGACGTGTATGTCGAGAAACGTTAACTTAAATGTTAACAGAACATCAATCGTGTGTCTGACAATTATTGCGCACCGTTAAAGAAGTTATTAATCCCGCGATGCGGGTAACGTTTCCAGGCTTACGTTATTAGCAAATGCTAATCATAGTAGAACGGGTAGTCTTAAGTACTCGAGTAATTCGTGCCATTTATGTTACATGCAATTTGAACGTCTATGTTCTAACATGACTTTAAAATATTGCATTTATGACTTAGCAACTGGATTATGACAATTTTCACCGTCCATTTTATTACTTAGTTCTCTTCTTCTTCGTATCTTTAACTTTCGTCGAATTCATTTTAACATTTAAGCGTGCATCCAATGAAAAAGCAGCACGATTGTAGTGAGAAACATTAAGTTACTTTGTGCGAAGTAATGATGACCGTACTCTTTCTCTTTCTTTCTCTGAAGCACATAATGTCTTGTCGTCCCTTGTGTTCTTAATTCACGCTTCTCTCTTTCGTTCGACGTACGCTAATGACGGGTTGCGAGCATAAGCGCCGATCTATTTAAAGGGGAAATTACCTCAGTCTGAACTCTTGGGAGTGCTAATGAAAAACGTCGGTGTTCGTGTCAGTTGCGAAAATTACTGCGCGCTTTGTGCGTGACATGTTGCGCTCGCCAAGTACCTGCCGATCTATATAATTAGCATCGCTGATATCATAATCTAAAAAATTTCCGTACACGAGTCGTTAATGCAATCAGTAATTCAATAAATCACGCATTGCATACATAATACATTGCCTTTTTTCCAGTTTTTAATATTATTGAGGCCCTGTTTAGTAATGGATTAACTATATATGATTTACACTTAACTACAGGAAACATATAGAACTTAGCTGATATGCAGTGCTTAGAGCTATAAATTATAATGGTTATGTACTGATAATTATACTGTATAATCTAGAAAATAAGGAAGATTTTTATGAGCGAATTATTATTTAATGTACATTTTTATATATATATAATTTTTAAGGCCTTGATTCTTTTTCTTTTAATTTCAATTTTGTTCGTGGATAATAATATGATAATATAAACATAATTTGAGTATCGGTTAAAATAGTATGGAACGGTTTCTCTTCAAATGAACAGTCAATATTGAAAAGATTAAACATGCGAATCGTACACCCACATATAAAAGGTATGTAGAAAAAAAACGAAAAAGCTCACGGAAGGTTCCTCGACGAAAAAAAAAGGCGAAACCGGTTTTATTGCTAAAACCGGAAAGATTTCTTCCGTACACTGTCGCCCAAAACGGATAAATGGGACGAGGTAGTTCGGCCACTGGTTACAGGAATAAAAGAAGAATTTGCAAAAATTGTTATGCATTTGTAGAAGCAACATTTTTATGAAAACAACGTAGCATTTTTTTTATTTCATATATTTACATATCTATATAATGTTAATAAAAAATGTACGAAAGATTTTTATGAACAAAGAGAATATTAGAAAAATTCAAGAAAATATATAGATTTTTAATTTACTAATAACAGTCTAGCTGAGTAAGAATACACAACCATTTCCGATGTAATTTTGTGTGCTGAAGCCGAATCCGTAAATAAAAATGTTCATGTCAGGTTTTTGAGAAAAATGAGATGAAATGCCTGAAAAATACGTTTTTGATATTTTTTGAAAATTCGTAATTGATGAATTTGATGTGCGAGACATTTCAAAAAGAACTCAAATTAATACTTGAATATTGTACTTCAATATAAAAATATCGAATTTTTTACAGCCGGCATCGAATCTCTGGTGCTTTATTTTTAGAAGTGGGTGTAGTCGTACACAGTATCAAGTACGATTGCTTCATGCAGTTCCTGTGTAAAATTTGCATATAATTACATAAAATTTTATATTTAATAAAAAACTTTACAGTACATGCAACTTACATAAACAGTTGTATTTACGGATTTAGCGCATTAAGAACTATGAGTAACTAACTCTTATTTTCCAAACAACACAAAAAAGATCAAATTTTGTAGACCTGTATAATCGTTATATCTTTGAGAAAAGTTTTTTTAATCGAGAAATGTTGCATTAAGTAGTATCGTATTGCATTTGCGTGAAAGGTCACTTATACGACTTTTAGCAGCGTCACGCCATCGATCGAATGTGTTACATCGATAACCAAGCAATTAAGTCGCTAATAACATAATTTACAACATATACAGCGGATGAGTTATTGATCTCGCGATGCAAATTTTTTTTTTGGGGAGATGAGTTATTGTCCAAATAAAATTATCCAGTGTGCCGAGAGATTTTCTTCCCGTAATTATTACGGAGAAAGCCTGTATCACCTTTTACGCTAGTCAATTTAAATATACTTATTAATGATTGTGTTTATTCAATGACTCCTTGTTATAATTGAAGGGCTGAAAAAATACTCATTTTTTTTGCTCACGAAATTTAAATATGCAGAATTATTTAAAAGATTAATTGATTTATGCCAACTTTTTATAGGGTAACTCCGGTATATACGCCGCACCTATCAAAAACTTAATTTATTAAGTATTATTTACTATGTTTAAAGCAAACGAACTATGTCAGTAAAAACTTTGTACTGTCTACTACTATGAAAAAAATATTAGAAATACGAAACATTTATTTTTCGTATTAAAAAATGAACTTTTTGAAACTCTTGCATTTTTGCCGTATATCCCATAGGGGTCGGATTTGCTGAATTTATCCTAATATATTCTATTTATTTTAATATCTTTTTTAATAATATTTAATTCTATAATATTTATCTAATAATTTGTCCAATAGACAAAGTAAGATAAACATTTAATATTAAATTATAGATTAGAACTTAAATACTTGATTAGTGGCGCTTAAAGCAGCATATATTTTTCGTTAATAGTTTTTTTATCATCTGTGTATCCGATAATTAACTTAGCGCAAAGACGAAAGAGTCTCGAGAAGAGAAACGAAGATAATCTCGAGCACAGTATTACCGAAATGACAGTAATTAAAAAATCTGTATCACACCGATCAGTAATGTAGAACCTTTCAGGTGTATTAATTGTGATTAACGTTTGCCAGCTTGTGCGGTTAATAATAATTAATTTGCGGCTACGTTCGTGAATATTTCCGACAAAACGGTAACTATGTTATGTGGTTATTACTATCCGGATTATTAATCGATCGATTCCTTCGTATAAATTATTACTCCTTGGTTGTTGCATGTAATTTCTCTGCTTTACATGCATTTACATGTGTTTTACATGATACGCCGAACAATCACGGCAATCAAATTTTAATGATACTCTTGTGAATCATTTAATATTTTTTCAACATTGATATAATATTTTAATTTTTAGGAATTTTAAATTAAAAAATGTAAATGTTCGCTTAAACGCCATTCTGTTATCTATTACTGATTTCCTACTAATTGATTCTGTTTTTTAATTTCTTAAATGATGTAGAGCTGGGATTTACGCCGCAGATGTAGAGTGAATGCACCGTTTGTACCCACTGCATCTATTTTGGCCATCTTCGCTGTTTATTAGGTTCTTCTAGTTTTGGTTGGCTCTAGTGCGCAGCAATCACGACACATGCGCGTCGCAATTATTTCTCTTGTTTAATAATGTGACAAGTAACCTCACGTTTCCTCTTTCATATTATAAAAAAATTATTTTCTACGGAATACACTCAAGACACAGTCATCTTGTAAAGAACGATAAGAATCCCCGAAACGCGATAAGTAAAATAATTTATCAATAACTACATATGACACAAATATAGCAGACAATACTAGTAGTCATCAAGTAATTAGTAGTCAGCCTCATGATGATAGCAGGTATATAGGTGGCCAAAAATTATGTAAAATGGAATTTTCGCAATTATTTAACTTTTTCATTATACATTCGCTTTTTTCCTTAAAACTTTTTTGAATATTAAAAACTAAGACATTAAACAATGTATTTAAATAAACAGTATCTCCTTATATATTATTTAAAAAAAATTTCTTAAAGTTATATAAATGCTTAAGGTGGCCACAGACGGTGCATTCACCCTATTAATCACCTGATATCGACAGATTGATTACTAACGGTATATTTCATATGCTAAATACAAATTATTTAATTTTTAAAAATGAGAATTGAAATTGAAAAACAAATCTTATTAATTTGTATGAATGCCTTCAGTTAAAACAAAAATAAATTTTATTTTCCACGTAAGTGCCGAATTCAACGTACGATAATAATATATCTTAATTGAAAATAATAATATGAAACCCTAGGAATAGGAAATATAAGGATAGGAACTGTAACGGAAGGATATGGTAGCACACTGGAAAAAGAGTCTTGCATTAATAATTGGAATTCTAATGGAAAATGAGCAAATCAAAATTTTTTTTCTAGTTAAACCTAGAATTCTAGTTCAAGTAATCAGAGATATCTAATTGTGATGATCAGAATATGCGAGAGAATATGTTAGTTCGATCATTTCCACCCAGAATTTTTTCTAAGTGTAATATATTTTAACAAATTGGTTGGCACGCGGTGCTCGTGTGAGGTTTTGTTGTATAGCGGCGATGCTATGTATGCAAGGTCGCTGTACTGTGAGGCTCAAGTAGATAAACAGTTTAACAGTGAGGCAAGCCGCCCCGTGCATCGTCTTATCTTTCGAGATACGGTCGCGTCAAATGTTAGAACGGAACAATTCTCACGAATAATTCTCTATTGTATTAAATATTTCGTGACGGCAACGAATGGTACAGCGTGTTATCTTCCAAAATGCGATCGCGACAGATACTAAACGATAACCATCTCTCATGAATAACTTCCGATTATCAGTTCGCACGATGAATTATATATATAACTTCAGCGATTTTTATTTTATATTATAATTTTATTTTATATTGTTTTTATCAATATTATAAATATTTCATAACGAATAATGTTGTATACGGTATTTGAGATCTGTTTTTGCCTTTTTGCCACGTATAGTTACAGACATAATAAGAATAGACTGCATTCCAATGAAGTTGTCATTATCGCTAGAAAGAATGAGATAGTTTGAAGCATATCTCTTTCTCTTACTCTCTCTCTCTTTAATATCGAGTTGAAAAGAGATATTGGCTGTGTTCAGCAAAAAAAAAACAATTTTGCAACTATTGTAAATTAAATATGATTGCTCTTATAATTCCTCACTGGATATCTAAATGTATAAATCAATCATATCAAAGAATCTTAATCAATTAGTTACAAAATTTCTTTTCTGCTAAATAGAGTTGATAGAGTTGAACAGAGATGCTGATATATTTCATTCTTTTTCTAACGAAGCACAGAAGCAAGATCAAGGAATTTGCAGTCTATAACTATTAGATCTATACGTTATAGCACATAGCAGTATTGTTTATATTCAGTCAAGTTTGTTTTTATTCTCGCGATGAGACTCAAGCAATAAACATTAGCACGAGCGACGGGTGTTGCATCGTCGTGCTGTTTTCTTTCGAGACACGGTCGTGTTAGAAGAAAAACGATCGTTACAAATAATAATTATCAGCTCGTACGATTAACTAACTTCGGTGATTTATTATGTTAAATATTTCGTAACGGTAATGAATACTACGGTCTGTACCTAGTGTACATAGTGCTCGAGATCTATTGCTTTGCGATGTATTGCAAGGGCTGTTTATATGTGATCGTTGTGTTTTCATTCGCGCGATGAGACACAAACAGTCAAGCAAGCAGCGCGAGTCGCTCCGTGCAGTCGCTCTGTGTGTCTTCGCGTTATTATCTTTCGAAACGCGATCGTGCGATTATTCTCTTGGAATATTTAGCTGCTACGCTTATTCGCTATGAACATTATCGATTATTATACGAACATTAACGTCAGGAGTGCCGAGAAAAGTGCGAGTCGTATTCCGGTGATTAATGCGAGGGCGATCGTAACTGTCTTTTTGCGAATGATTGGTGTGATTACATGAGCTAAAACAGATTAACATTGTTTAATCTTGTTGAATATACATAAGATAAGAGATACATATGAAATTCAATAAAACAATAATTTTCTTATTTGCAAAACATTCTAATTAACATGTTTTAGATCAGTATAAATTGATAATAATGTTCGTGCGATACAATAATTACCGTGTACAGTTTATCAAGATTCGCTATTGTTGCACAAAAATATTAGGAATTATATTTATTTTAGTAAAAATTATATGTGATGAATATTGTATCATACAACTTTTGCATTTGTCAGTTCGTAGTGGTTTAGATTTCATTGATAAGATATTTATGTTTTTTTGAATTTATATATTTATACAAATAAAAATAAGTTGACATTTATGAAACACAGTACGAAAACATTATTAATATTACTTTATTTTCTCTGTTCTTTTCCTCAGATATTTCTTTAATAAAATATAAGGTCTACATTTTAATTTCTCTCTTTCTAGAAATAAATATTATTGAAAATATATAAGGAAATAATATTGTACTTAGAGATTTTTTAAAATACATGCCAAATATATAAATCATAGAAGGATAAATATATCAATATAAAAATATATACAGAAATTCTGCGAGCGAAATTCATTTTCCAGCAATTATGACTGCTACTTATTTCAATTACTATTAACTCTTCGCGTATACATATTTTTATTATTAATCTTTCGCACACATATTTTTACTTACTCCATTGACACTTTGGGTCTTTTTTGTTCAGCTCAAATTTTTTTTTCTGTTTTAAGTTTTCGAAAGATTTAGAAAAATTCAGGATTATTTTTCAATATCTTTGCTACATTGCCAAATAATACAGTTATTTAACTTAAATGTTAAAACCTTTTTAATAAAAATTGAAATTTGTGTGCCAAGAGATTTGAGAATGAAATTTTGCCTGCAGGGTAAAAAGGATCCATGTGTGCTTACGAAAAGTTAAGTAGGTTGTTCGCTTTGTTGTAATTGTTTAAATTCCTTACTTCTTTCCTCTCCCTCTTCTCTCTCTCTCTCTCTCTCGCGCGCGCGCGCGCGCGTGTCTACTGTGCAGTGAGAGCGACGAGATCTCTAGGTGGCCGTGAAGCCTCTCGTCGCCCATTCGGGATATATTGCGCTGAGTCACGAGACCGTAACGAATCGTCGCCCGCGGCGGCCGCGCGCCAATGCTCGGATAATTGATAATCCAATTCCTTCGGATCGAGATCGAGATCGTTCGATCGTGGATTTTGTCCTGTATAGAACATGGGACCTACATTGCGTTGAGGACCGTTCCTCGGAACGTATAGCCAGCCCAGCGTGACGTCGTGACGAGTGACTTCCCCCCTCGCGGACAGCAACTCTCCATTCCTTTTATGGTGCATTTACTTACAAGCGGCTAGAGCTGTATTTAGTATTAAGAATTTAAATTTGTGAGGAAAATGGCGAATGCGTGATCAATGCTCGAATTGTTCTAGGAATTCTTTTGTGGAAAATGTATCCTGTGGAATGGTCTCTGTGGACAAATTAACCATTCAAATTTTTCTTAAAGACAATTATTGATTATTTAAATTCACGATATTTTTCTAAATTAATTTTTAATATATCTCTCTCTCAATTTTACTTTTTCTCTGTGCAATATTTTGTGAGTCGTTGTGGAAAAAATTTATTAAATAGTTTTTATAGACAATATTTCTTTTCCAGCAACTGTATCTCGGTTTAGATTTTTGCTTTGTAAATCAATTGCAAATTTCTTAATGCATATACACACCGGACGTTGAGCAAGTCTTACGAAACAGTCCGTGAAACCGCTCGTGCAGCCGGATGGTATTTGTTTAGAGATTGACACGATGACACTTCATGCCGTTAAATTTTTCGACTAAGAGCCGTGGTTGACACCTCGATAAACGCTACGCAAGCATCCTTACGCGCCGCAGGTGTTCCATCCATGGTTAGGTTTATGAAGTCACTTCGGGTGCCTGAGTGCGCGCGCAGTAACCAAGCATGACAAATGGTTAGTGTACATTGGCTTGTGAGCAGGCTCTGCTCTAACGCTCGGCTGACTTATGCGTCTTGGAAATGTCTAACCTGCCGCTCCATTGTCAGGCCGGTAGCGCGCGGCCGCGTGTAATTTTCATTAGTTAATAACGTGTGTACACATCAATTCACGCTGACGATTTCATTTGGCTGCATGTGGCAGCGACGAGTCTGAGCAGCGATTCACAAAGTTTCTAAGTCTCTGATTTCTGTTTTGGTACTATTTAATTTTTTATAACTGAATAATTTGCATCTTTTTGCGCTTCTGTAATGATTAGTGCTCGCACCACATAAAATATGAAGAGTTACATGGATTATAAAAATATTGTTTTGCATTTATATTTGATATATCACTAAATATACGGAAAGAATAGTCTTGTTGTAGTATCTAAAAGTTCAGCTAGGTATACTGAAAATAATTTTGTTTAGACCATTCAAATAATTATGTAGGATGTTCAAATTGGTTACCAACATTTTTTTGGAGCATTTCTCATCACGCTTGAGATGCTTACGAAATTATTTTGGTCTAATAAAATTAAAATTAATAAGAATAAAGGACTCTTGATATCAATAAACAATAAATATAATAAAGGGCATGTAAGAATTTAAAATACAAATTTTATGTTAAGAAAAATCGAGATCTTACAAAATAAAAATCATTATATTCTAAAATTATAACATGTTTCGGCCTTTCGATTAGGGTCCTCTTCAGATACAATAAAAAACTAATAAAATTATTTTGTATCTAGAGCTGAATTTTTATGTATTATTTATATCTAACTAAATTTTTAGGTATAACTTTAGCAAAATGGTTCTTTGTGTGTATACTCTGAACGTGTAATTAGTGCCTTTATATACTAAATAGTTAAATTCATAATTTCAAATTAGATCCAATTTCCGTTATTTTTAATCATTTCTATGGATCGCAACTGTTTTTACTTAATATGTCATTAATTTATTATATCTAAAACAATAGAGTTAAAGAATTTCACTCAGGAAAATGTAAATTTGACAAAATGTAATTTATTATTTACTAAGTGCTCAATATAGACGTTGTTTACTTTGAAACTAACCATAAAAACGGATTGATTTGCATTTTGACACAGTAAGTGTCAAATTAATTAAAAATAACAAAATGTTATTTAACTCAAAGAATTATTAACTCAAGGCTACTTATCGTTGCTTTCTTGATATTTAACAGTGCATACTATATGCATTTATCAAGTTGAAATTATTCGCGGCTTAATTGTAAGATAATCTATTAAAGCAATCTGAGATTTGTATAGACTATAATTACCCAGAAAACCATTTAGATAGTTTATCTGTATTAATCAATATTTATGATAGATCTGCATTTCCTATCATAAATTAGAGTCAATTGTTATCCGTTTTATTTATCACCTGACTGTGAGTTTATTATCGGGACTTCCTTGTTACTGAAGATGGCATCTCGCGTGCCTTCGAGCGAGTTTATTTTGTTTACGTCACGCGATAAAATCACAAGATGCCATTTTATCATTGCGGTGATTAATTATGAGACGGACTTAACGCTCTCGCCGCGGTGTCGCCATCCGTGCGTCCCGGCTGCACATAACGTTTTTAATTGCGAAGTCAGCAACGTGGTGTAAAACATCGCTATTGTTTACTTCGTTCATCGGACTGCTATTACTTTCTTCGTTGCATTCTTTCCGCTCTACACGTGAACACCCATGTGGACAAGATCGACGTGTGCGAGCGCCGTATCGCGCCTCTCGCGTTAATTATGATAACGGGACATGGCCGTGATGAATATTGAAGTCGATTTATCTTTACGACACACGATGGATCTTGTTGGACGCGACATGGAGAGTCAGTTTCTCTTTCGATCCTTTTACTGACTCTGACTTAATCTGTCTTTATCGAAAATTTACGAACGCTCGGTAATTTATTCCAATTTTTTTTAAATTTCATTAAGATTATGTCCTTGCATAATTGAGATATTCTGTACTCGTTTATATCCGCTTATACAGAAACTTTTTATCTGCGGTACTTGCCTTACTTGCCGTACTTGCGGTTTCTGGCAAAAGCCACTTTGACGAACAGAACTGTGCAAGAGAGGAGTCGTTCCTCGGAGAATCGCGAGACGAGGAGTAAACTCTCTCGTGTTTTTGTTTGCGATACATGCAGGGAGTTACAAGCTGCGGCATATACGCAACTTTTTTCTCTATTTCACGATGTCGTTGGGTTTTCGTCATGCATCTTATTATGGGACCTGTTTACGATCTCGAATGCAGATTAACGTGAAAATGAGCAAATCGTACGTTCGTCATAAAAAAAATTCATTCGTGTTACTGACATTTTTACGTACAATTTACCGTGACTGAGCTGTCAACGGCAAGCAAATTAATTGTTATTGTTTCAAGGAAATAACAAAGATCGAATCGATTTATGCTTACATTGTATATAACAAAACATAATTTATTTCTTTTTTTCGTTATATCGATATTCTTTTTTATTTTCATTAAACATATTTTTTATCGACGAAAATCTTGCAAAAATATTACATTGTTAAATTAGACAGTTGTATAAAACAGTAATATATTCGTGAATGCGAAAAATTATTTCATTCATTTTGCGTGCCGGAAACCCGCATTCTTAATCATTACTGAAGAGACTAAAACTTTGATAAACACTGTCTGGATATGGACTGTCCAGAGAAAAAAACGTCTTCTTTAAACTTTGATCACGAATGCGATAAATCACTTAAAACGAAATTATTATCTTTAAGACGTCGATTTATAAGATACTTGCGATTTTACACGGAAAGAACAGTTTCGTTGGAATATCTAAAAACTAACCTAGATACAGATTTGAAAATAATTTTGTTGGACTATTAAAATAATTACGATATACGTTCAAGTATGATAAGCACATGGGAAAAAAATGTAGCTATCGTAACTGAAAACTGTATGTGGTAATTAAATGGCAGGTGTAAAATATGGACAGTTAAAATATAGGTATTATAGCTAATGTCTTAAGTGTGATATCTATATTATAGCAGCAACAGCAAACCATTTCACTGTAGCTTATAAATTTATAGTTATATAAATGGGCAGCAAATATATTATAATAAACTAAGATTAGCTGCGGCAGAGAAAATCTTTTTTTCTGTGCAATGTTGCAAAAAAAATTTGACATCCTAGCAATTATATTGAATATAATTTAGCCTTCTATATAGGATATCCCGAATTTAAAACTTCGGGAGCGTGTAGAGAATATCGATAAACTAAAAAATAAGATCCTTTAGAGATATGCTTGATTTTGCTTCGTTTTGGAAAGTCACAAAAAAAGACAAAACGTAGTTTTCATTTTTATGTTTACTTATTATTTATTCACACTTATTTATTCACGTTGTCACTTGCTGAATATAGATATTGTTCAAAATGTTGGCCTTTTGCTGCAGCAATGCAAACATTGCATCTATAGTACGAACAGCTTGAGGTTGCAGCCAAACACTGATCCGGTCAACGTAATGACTCGCCGATCTGGCATTCTTCTGTCTAGAAATTGGCGCGCATACTCTCGCAACTGCCTTCGTAGCATATTGTTGCAGAAGCTATACACGAAAACCATATCAGCATAGTCAACGTTAAAATATGTATGCTGCGTATTGTAAATAAGAATAATTTACTCGATGGCTTCTGATGAGTAACTGACGAATTATAGGAGAAAGGCAGAAATATAAACCAATAAATAAAAGAAGGGCAACGAGCCAATTTTAAATTCAAATTTTTTAATCCTTCAACAAAACTGTTCTTTCCGATTATTTAAATACATTATTAATCATTTGTGGTTTATAACGATCATTATAAAAAGTAGTTTCTTAAATTCAAAGGTTATAAATATACAAACTTATTATCATGAAAAACTGTATTACAATATAAAACATTTTGACTTACTTAGTCTTCCTCAGTTATTAACAATTACATCAGTCACAAATTATAATGTTTCAATAAACAAAAAACTAATACAAACATAAAGTTACTAATTTACAAATGCATACATCAATTAATCCCTACTGTACGACATTGAATCTTATTAACGGCTATTCCACAACGTATATATTGTCTCGTAATTTATTTATTGTTATTTATTTACGGTTATTTTAATTAATTACTACTATCCTAATTATCTTAATTAACAATTCCATATATTAGACAAAGTAACATTGAATGTTATATCAGCGTACGCATTTATCGTTGGAAAATGTATGCTGCGTCAGATGTAACTTTAATCGGCATGAAAATTGAATGGCACGTTGAAGGGTTAGGGCTGTTCACAATTTCGTCCGGTTGGATCGCAATAGAACGATAGATTACGGACGCATCAGGGAGTATGCACGGTCTGGCGGACCGAGATATAGGTGGGCGTTCTGCCGGATATGGTTCGCCGGAAGTAGGGGGACCCTCGCCACCGACACGCTCCACGCTCCTCGACTCCGTCGTGGACGTCATTCACGATATGATTCGTAGTTACGTCGAATCGTTTCACGGTCGTATCGAAACCCAGAATCTCCGGAAAATTACCACCACCTTATCGTCTATTACCTGTTCGCGCCGTCGCGATGGTTCGCCTGCATAAACTAGCCTCTTGTTTTTGCATCATGTCGTCATTTTTGATAACATCGACTTGTCTGTTGAATTCTTTTAACAGAGATATAAGAGTCATATGCACAAGAGTATAGTATTTTTTTAAAGCATGGCTTTTTTAATTTTAATCCATATTTCGCTGCATTTTATAGTATTAAAAAATTCCTACATTAGTATTATTTTCAAAATGAATATCCTGTTATTGTTATTTTATATTAAAATTGCGTTTGTATACCTATAGCTTATTGATCAAAAGTTGTGCTTTGTGGATATTTTATTGCATGTTATAATTCTATTTAAAAATTACATCAGTATTGTTTTTAAAACAGTACCAATGTAATTTTAAATAAAAATGTCCCTATTGCTATTTTGTATTAAAAATATGTTTATATATGTAGCTTACTGATTAAAAATTTTCGTGTTTTCCGAAATTTTAATTATCGAAAAAATTGCAAGGAAGTAAAAAATAATGGATGGGATAATATACTGTCGTTATGTCAAGTATAACCTAGTTATGAGCACGATGAGCAAGGCCATGTCTCTTTGCATGTAACCAATGATTAAGATTCATTTATTTGGACCAAGGGGAGAAGCCCGTTTAGCCGAAACGCCCTGCGAACCGAAATGATTTATTCGCTGCCCGCGTTTCTTAATGTCTTCAAGCCCTGGTGTTAAGAGAGTTTCTTAAACGACATCATCTGAGCTCTTAAATCGGAGGCACCCGCCTCGATTGCTTCTTGATGAAGATTTATTGGAACTTTTGTCCCCGTTTCTCCCTTCTCTCTCCTGCGTAATCTAAAGCCTGAAATCTTACTCTCAAAAGAATTCCGCGTACTCGTATTCTGCAGTGACGCAATGAAATCTCTTGAAAGGTCCTCTTTATAGTCAAAATCGACGCGATATTCTGCAATTAGTTGCGTTCCGATTCTGTACGGGTCGTGTGTGCGTACACGCGCGTGTCGCATACGTGGTCCATGCACGTTGCAAGCTTATACACACGTACATACACGCGACATCGTAATGCGTGCGTGAACTGCGCAGTGTGCAGCGACGGCAGGCACGCCCTTCTCCCATTTGGTATAAGAGGCACGATATGTCGCGTGGTTCGCCTATGTACCGAGCGTTGCCAATTCCGCGGACGGTCCACGGCGATATCCGATAACGGGTCGTTCGCTGCATGCGATAATTTGATTGGAAGAACTTTGTACGAAGAACGCATTAATTTTCGGAGCTGACATAACATATCTTTCCATCTCGTGAAAATGAAATACTCCTTTCTTTTTCATAACGGTTCTTAAATCATACATTTTATAATAGAGAACATTTTTGTATTTACGTTAAAATCGGTTCTTGTTAAAATTTTTGTATTTTAATATATCTGCGTGGTACTTTTATTAAGATGGTAATTTTATTAACATAATGTGATAGTTACTTGAATATTTTGTTTTTAATTGATCAACATTTTTTAGTGTTAAAATAACATATTTTATGAATAAGTGAACAAATCACTTAAAAATAATGTGTGTGTGTGTGTGTGTGTGTGTGTGTGTGTGTACTTTAGAATGCAAGTTCTAAAATAAATAAATATATGTATGAATAAAATATGTGTTAACTTAACATATAAATGTTAATTTCATTCAATAATATGCTTCCACAATTTTTTTACAAACTGTTCATTAGCATTATATTTTCTATGTTAATTATTTTACCTAATATTTGTGTTACTTTCTAACATATTCATCTTTAAACAAAAATTTAAATGAACCATTTGAAATGTGTGAGATGTTTCAAATTAACACAAATTTTTCAACTTGGGACATTTGATTTTATCGTATGATGATATTGAAGAATCATGTCATAATGATAATCTGCATGATTTCAGAAGTAACGAATAGAATTCTATTATCATTTATATTTATATTATTTAATGATCCGAACATTTTTTACTGGTTAATATTTATGTAAATACACAAAGTTTAAATTAATATGCAAATTCGTTATATCACTGTTTTCCATATGCAAAAGATATAAGGTATCTCGTACACGGTTTTTAATCGGCAAATATAACGGTGCTGAGATTTTCGATAAGCTAGTTCGATAAATCTCATGAGATCGTAAATCACGTCACGGTCCGAAAATATCGCAAATTTTTTTGCAACGGGCGATGTCGCAGCAATATCAAAGCTTGTGTCGCGTCGCGACGCACGACGATCGATTTCAGTGACGCGGACAATAGCGAGGTGCACGCGCTTACGCGATATCGCAGTGCATGTGGAAGGGGCGTACCTAGCGTAGCGTTATCGCTTTGAGGTCAACGTAATCGCTGATAGGCAACCGGCGACGAATTGTCGTTGCGCTAGCTGTTGCATTCGGAGAGACCTTAAAGACGACGCGTTTCTATGTAGCGAACGTAAATATGTTTATGCTTGCATTATTCTCTTTACATAAATTAGATTTTAAATGGATTAAATTAAAATAAATCACGTAGTAAATATCAAGCTAGACAAAGAATTGAAATAGTTATAAAAATCATCACCATCAAGCAAATGAAATGAAGTAAAATAAATTTAGCTGATTTTTTATTTTGAAAGGTCCTTCACGAATATACGCGAATATTATTTCGCAGATTGTATCGCTCTATTTAAGGATATGTGTATTCGACAGATATTTCAGAATAATTAAAAAATTATATAAAAATTACAGATTATTCTAAATCACATTTAAAAGTAGTACAACAATTTTTCTTAGTGATGATTTACCATCTGGATTATAAGTCATTTCAATAAGAAGTAGTATTTTTTAAATCTGTTCTCTAATAGAAATATATAGAAATGTATTATAAAATAAATGACAAAAATTTCAATTTTTTAATGTAAATACTTTATATATTCAAGATTATTTATGTAAAGTTGCATTGCGTGCACAAATTAGTTGTAAATAAACAAAATATTTGTTTGTTTAAAATTTTTGTAACTAATCGGTGAATCGTAATGAAACTTTGCATAAGTTATTTTGAATACATAAAGTATTCACATACAAAAACATTTAGGTTTTTGTTATATTTTTAAATTTTAGTTTTTAATAGTAAAAGTAATAACAAATAAAATAAATAAAAATATGTTGTTCAATAAAAATAGAATGTTATCAACACTTTCATATGTATATAGTTTTTTTTAAGTATAAATATTAATGTATGTGTGCTATACATATATACATGCTATCGAACGTTCGATGAACGTAAATGTGTCATGCTTGCATTATTCTCTTTACATAAATTAGAGATTTTTAATTGACTTAAAAATTAAATAAATCACGTAGTAAATAGATCAAGCTAGACGAAGTGAATTAAAATATCTTGTAATGAAAATCAATAAGACAAGTAAAGAAATAATTTGATTTTTAATTTTGAAAAAATTTTCATAAATATGCGCGAATATTATTTCCCAGTTTATGATTGCGTTTCCGACAAACTGAATCGGTGTGCAATTTATAGAACTAAAAAAATGTATTTGGAAATTTGCGTGTGAATATTATTAGGCATCAAGATCAGCTTTGACTGAAAGTAGGATTTTTTTCTCTTATTGGATTAGGTCGCAAATTATCGCCTTTAATATTATTATACTTTGATGCAATACGGTTGCATTTCTTTAGTTAGCACATAAATTTGTGGAATAAATCATTCATTCTAATATCATCTTGTGCAGAGAATATAATACAATGTATACAATCTTGATTATACAACTTGTTCGCTATTTATCTGTTTAAGCTCTGTTAAGCATCGGCTATTTTTTTTAAAGAAAAATAAACGCTGACTGTTTCTTCGCTCATACGTATGCATGATACAATCTGGTAGATACACTACACGTACCTACGTGCGATAGCCTTCACCTCGTTTAACAGACGGTGTTTGTGGCTGTAATTGTTACTAGTTTCGATGAGCTTAAAAGCCGATTCAAGTCATCTCGTAATCGTGGGACTTCAAAGTTGTCTTATCGCAAGGATAATTATGAGGTACCTATTCAATAACAATATCCATAATGCACGGATCATGTTGCAAATATAATTAGTTTTTACTCATGGAACTATGATAGAATTATATTTTTATGGAAAGAATGTACATATATTGAGAGACAAAAAGATTGAAGAGAAATTTATGTAAATTTATATTATGGAACTTTTTTTAAATCATTCTGCATTCAGCAGCTTGCCCTGTGCGAACTCTGTGTTTCCCGTGGGATCGTTTCATGTCGCCCACGAATACAGAGTCGAAACTTTGTTTGGAGTAAACTCCATGGATTTCACACGCAGAGAATAACGGAGTCGAAATATCAGACACAATGTAGATTGTGGTTATGTACGATTGTGGTTTCCTATTGGTCTCTATATGTTCGTTGCATCGTGGCCGAAACAGGATTTATCCAGCACAAATATGTAAATTCCTGAATTATCAATTTCCTGAATTGTGCATAATTACAATGGTTTTAATGAAAGTAATCACGAGCAATGTATATTTCTTTGCCTTTCTTTTTAAAAATCACGTTAAAATGCTAGGTATTTAATAATTCAAACTTTATAAATGATGGATATTCTTTTTTCTTCAGCATTTTTTTTAGAAAATTTGTATTTATAGCTTTTTAGAAGGTTGAATGATTTAACATAAAAAATCATTATACAAAATTTATTTCAAAAAAGAAATGTCAAGAATTTTTTTAAATCTCATAAAAATATTAATTTTTTTAATATATTGCCATAAAAATTGTCAAGTAGTTTTTTAAGAATTAGTAAAAGTGAAAAGCGTGTTACAGCAATTAAGATATTGAGATATTACGATAATTTAAATGTTTCTTTTGAATTATAATAATTATAATAATTTGAGGTCGCGCGAAATGAAATTAATAGACATAATAAGACGCGCGAATCGTTGCATCTTTTTCGATATACGCTGAAACACACGATCTTTCCGTCATTTTATTTTTGCAGCGTAACACACATGTCCGGAAGCTCCACCCTGCTCGCTATACACGCGGTTTATAACACGCGCAACCGACCGTCTGGATTCAATCTCGATCGTCGTGCGGTTGCAGGGGCGGTCGAATAATTACGATAATCGCCGGGTTTGCGCTCTTTCTCACGGAGAGAAGGATCCCGCGAAATGAAGCACGCGGGAGAACATCGAACGAGAATTGAGGAAGGAAGGAAACGACAACCGACGCCCGATGTCTCGGAGGGGTACGCGGAAAACGTGTTGTTTCTTCCTTACCTCGGTTCCGTTCTATTCCTCTCCTTACCTCTCCTCTGTTTCTTCCTTCTCCCCTATTACCATCGAATCGACGATTACGCGCGGTCGCATAATTACAGCAATTACGAATCGCGGAGTTACGGACTGTCGGAATAAACACAAGCCGGCGCCATTAAACGGACCCGCGGCGGTTCTCCACTCCGTGCGCCGCGCCGCGCCGGGGCACCGGACACGGTAGTAGTATCGGACGGTAGCAACCAGACGATCGAGGTGCGGTGTGTGTAAGTTAGGTGTATCAGTAGACGAGCTCTCTTTGTTCTTCGGCGAGTCCGTGGTAACGATTACATCGAGTCGTTTCCATCCAAGGTCTCGAGCACATGTAGGCATGGGCGCCGTCCGGACTCTCTCGTGGGGGACTGACGTTTTCGTTAGCAAGTTCTGATGCACTGGAACCATTTGATGTGTTATCAATGTCGCATTTACCATAGTACTGATTTTTATTTGATATTTTTAATACCGCGTTTTCGATGAAGAATATTTGAAAATGAATAAGAATCTATAATGAAACAAACAATATGTATATTGTTTCGTATAATTTATGCGTTTTTAATTATTGGGATGTTGAGGAAATGATAATGAAAGGATTAATGTATGTATAAAGAAATTTAATGTATAAAGAATTTTTGCAGGAATCTATTAAAATTCATTTAGTTATTCTTATTACTCACTTTTTAATTATTTATTTTGTTAGTTATTATATTTTGTTATCCATTATTCTTTAATAATTATATATAATATTATATATATGAACAAAATAAATATGTAATAAATAAATACGATTTAAATTAGGCATTAATATTTTGTATAGAAATGTTAATCTATATATGTATAATCTGCGGAATGCAATAACAGTGTTGTGCGTTTATTCTGCGAAAGAAAGGTTTAAGAGAAGGAAGGGAAAGAAGATAGAGAGAGAAAGAGAGAGAGAGAGGAACCAAGTTGAAGGTGAATGGCGGGCGTGGCGGGTAGCCAAGGTAGGGTGAGTGCATCCTGCTGCAACGATGCCTTGATCGCCGTCTTCCTTTCTTTCAAGCTATTCCACTTCGAAGGACGTTTCTTCGAGATATCTGGGGTTCCCAGTTGAATATTTCTCTTCGCGAAGACGTAAATCCTCGTTTTCTAGCCGATTATTTGCATTACAATTATTATTGCATGTATTGAGTCGGAATAAAAGTCTGTAACGCTACTTTATTTGTATCATGTACACATATTTATTTTAAATTTGGTAATTATACTATTTGATTCAGCAAAATTCAGCTTTAAGAAACTTTTTTTAATTGCGGTACGATGATTTTTAACGGAGTTATGAGCAATGACTCCATAAAAAAAAATTTTACTGTTAGGAACAACTTTAAAAACGATTTTGTACAGAAACTTTACAACAAAATCTTTAAGCTTTTACGTTGGAAAATTTTTGTAAATTTTTTTAGGCACGTGAGAATTCAACAAAGCGAGAAGAAAATTTATCATTTTGTCCAGCTCGTAATTTTCTATATGTAAAAATTACCAAACTCACAGAAATTCAAAAGACATAATGACTTTTTGAAAATAGAGATTTCAATCTTTAAAACTTTTTTTTAATTCAGATTTCGCTCGTTTTTAATGAAGTTATAACTGCTTGAATTTTGAAATTCGTATACTGCTGAATATTTGTTCCTACCCAATATTAAAGTTTAGCATAAAGAATTAAATTTATACATTAAAAAAACAATTTCACTGAAGTACCTAAAAATTTAGTTAGATATACAGGCTCGAAAATAATTTTATTGAACCATAAAAATAATTATGTAAAACGCTCAAGATGATTGCTAGAATGTTAACATTTTTTGTCCATCATATTTGAGTATCCTTCATAATTATTTGGATAGTCCAACAAAATTATTCTCAGATTTACTAAATTTTTCGATACTTCAGCAAAACCGTTTTTTTTTCGTGTACATCAGTATTAGAAAAAATATTGTTTTAAATTAGAATTTGTTATACAGAAATTGTGAAATTGTGTGAAATCAAGTTCGCACAACTTTCGCAAACAGTTTTTTGTCATAAAAAAATATTGCATAATTACAATCGGTATGCCGACTGGTTCACTGTGTTCGTAACTGTATAATGAAAGTATTGTCATGTATAAACATTAAATTTTACATCGTTAAAAAAACTGTAGATCTCGTAATACGCAATTATCTCATGTACGATACGTGTTTTTCTCAAAGAGAAACATTTCGTTCGCATCGGTTCGACGCGCTGGGATTTAATCTCGCTATTTGTCCACGTCCGACGCGCGACACTCTTTTCTTTTCTCTCCTCCTCCGAATGGGAGCGTTATTCTACTTTTTGTAAACGGGAGATTTCTCCGTTCCTCTTTCGCCCGCAGCTACACGGACACCTTTCTACTCCCGATTATTTGTCCACGTCTATTTTTCGTGTTCCTCGCTATCCCGCGCATCGCTTTCACGTACTTAATGTCTTTTTCCATCTGCGTCGTCGGTTGAGTCACAGGTTCGTCGTCTCGCGGTAATCGATTATGCCGCATCATTTCTATTTCTAAAATCGAAAAATCAAGGTCAATGCACCGGCTGCGAGACGCTGTCCACGTGTCACCATTTGTGCCCCGCCCTTTTGACGCGACTAACGAGCTGAGACTCGCCATGAGCCATCATCTTTCCTCTATCGCCAGTAACGAGCACGAATATGCATATCATCCAATCTCTAAGATTTTCCAACGCACTCGTAATGCGAATAATTAAGTGCAGCCATTGCGTTTGTTAGAATTTTAACATTCCTGCGGTAACTTCCGTAGTTCTCGGAGACATGGGGACATTCTATGATGGCTAATGAGGGGAGTAAAAGAACAAAAATTTTCTCAGTCCATTTGCGTTTAATATTGTACTGTTTATAATGTCAAATTATATTCAATTTGAGTTGTTTTTAATTATTTCTTTAAGTCGCCATTGCTTCTATTCAATATGTCGTTAATTTAACTAAAACAATAGAGTTGAATAATTTAACTTAAGAAACTGCATTAAATTTGAATCAAAATCATTTGGTTTATTATTAACTAAATGCGTACGTTAATATGAACGTTATTTATTTTAAAATTATCACAGAAATGGATTAACTTACATTTGGACACATTTGGAAGTTGAAAATAACAAAATGTTTAACTTAAGTAATAATGTGAAGGATAAATATTGTGAATTATGAATGTTGTATAGAAATACATTCTTTGAAAAACGAGCATCAAACAAATAACTATTTTAACAATTAGATTTAAGTTGCAAGTTCAAAAATATATTTTTATAATTATCATAAGCAATTAACAGCAAACAAATCGTAATGCTTTTTACAACTGCATTCCACTTGACGCTCGCAATGGTTCCTGCT
>NW_017256169.1:1363523-1414072 GCF_001594055.1 Mycetomoellerius zeteki
GAGGGAAGTGTGTACTCTTGGAAACATTTAATTCTTGTGGTTTATCAAATATTAAACAAGGACAAATGATACTCGCGAAAGTTGAGCGCCAATTGGAACGCACTCCAAGTCTTATTTAAACATCATTTATTTCTTCTGTACACTGAAAAAAAACAGATTGGCTGCTGCAGCAAATTATAGATGCCTGCCATATTTTACCATTTAATTTACTGTAGCAGCCAATCTTTTCTTTCAGTGTACTAATATAATTTTCAAATATCTGAACCAGGCAAATATCCCATCATTCGACCACATTCTTGTTTTTTTATACTTTCCGCGATTAGGCTTTATTTTTTCAGCCACCTTATAAAGATTCGCGATTTAAGCGCAAGAGGTGATTCCGCTCTACGTTAACGAACCATTCGGTTCCTCTGCGAGATTCACGGTTCGAAGTTTCCGCCGATCCCTTTGGTACGTTCGAAAAAATTGCCCGTGAGAGGTACTAATTTAATAATCTTCATTAACCGGCGTTCAGTCAGTTGAAGGAGGGGAAAAAGTTATAGAGGAGAGGAGGAAGAAGAAGGTGGCATCGGAGGTGAAGGTTGGAGCTGGAAGGGAGGATTGGGAGAGGGAAGTACGACCATGGAAGGTTACCGTAGTGGCGGCGTCAAGTATCCAAGTGATGGGCAGTTCAGCATCAGAACATATACGAAAGGGAGAAATCACGAGAGCAAGGAGAGAGGAAAATAAGATGTAGCACGAGAGAGAAAGAAAGATGGAGAGAGAGAGAGAGAGAGAGAGAAAGAGAGCGAACTGTTTGCTCATTAGACCGGATAATTGCAGGTGGGTCTGGACTCACCTCGTCTCGAATCGCCTCGACCTCATCTTACCTCGAACTTTGCTCATCGTCTTGTTCGTCGCTCCTTGCTTCGCTGTCGTGGATTTTTATCCCGTTCTTCATTTATTGCTGCTTTTTATGCGCCGCGATGTATTGCGCGAATGATTATACGCAATTATATTACTATCAATCAAATCAGTCAAACAGAATCCATCAACATCTACATATCTCACATAGTTTTTATATACGAGTGTAATTATTTAGAAAAGATTGTATATGCAGTCGTCGTAATGTTACAAACTTATTATAATTTAACAATAATTTATAAAAATGAGTCTCCTAATTACATCAATTATTTTGTGCAATTATAATAATAAGTACCAAGCATTTTTCTTTTAATAATATTACATCTTATCATTTTAATATTAGATACATTTAAATTTGTATTCGTATATGAATGATATTAGTCGAATATTTAATATTTATCTCCTTCAGACCTGATTTTATTGGAACCATGTTAAAAAAATTTTTTTTAAATTCAATTCATGCGCACTTTAATAAGTAATTCATACTAAATGATTAATTTTTTCAAAATTTGGACTATTTTTCTAATATATACATCATTATGTACATCAGATCTCAGATGATGTCGATGGAATTAAATAATTTCAATGGATAATGTCTTCAAATTTAATGTACATTATAATGTACGCAGAATCTGAAGGAGTTTCATAGAAACTGAATATTTTCATTATTCAAAAGGAGAGTATAATGATATTATCAACCTTTTTTTTTTTAAAAAAAGAAAAGGTGTTACAGAGGTTGAAATATATTCTGCTTCATCATCTTGTTTTTTCAAATTTTTATCTCACATTTAGATTATTCAAAAAGCATTCTCGTTCTTAAGCATGTCAGTACTGCCAGTTGGTGCGACTGCACGATCAGAAAGGCAGCCATAATGCGCTTTGAGACTTTTTCTCACGGTGGTGCTGGTTCGAATTGTAGTTACACGACAATGGCCCACGGGATTGCGAGCGCGACAGTTGCGAGGGAGTTTCCGACTATTGTGGTCGAACATCGACAGTTCTCAATTCGCGATATAACAGCTCTTTCTTAGCGGCTAAGCAGAGAAAAAGAGACAAAGTGACATCTCTGTGCGCCCGTAAATAGGAACGCGACGGAGATGAGCGAGGATAAGAGTTGCTGCCGCTCATAAGTAATATAGCGTACAGGTGAAAAGTTAATTAAATCTAATAAGTTCCTAATAATATATAGACGAGCTCTCCGGATCGGCCCCACTGCTGAGACATTTATTGCTTGTCGTAAAAGCCCTCCGTAATCTCAACCCTTCTATGGAGAGAATGTTACGAGGATGTAATATTTTGATACTCGATGATATTACTCTTAAAGCTTATTACTCTATTTAATGATGACGCACTATGACGTTCGTAAAGATAAACACAGCGTTATTTCAAAGATGAAAAATTTAGAAAAACGGATTTTTTATTACACGCACTTATATGCATATACTTACACATTATTTGAAAAATATGTATTTTATAAAATTATAATATATATACATATATATATTTTATAATGGTATAATTATCAAGTTACAGAATGAATGATAAGTAATTGGCATATTAATTACACTAATTTATCAGCGAATTTATTTACGCTCGTTTCTACCAATATAGATTAACTTTAATCTCGGTTCAACTTGCTCTTCGTTTCTTTCTAGTTCTAAGAATGAGAAAGAAATGAAGTTCAAGTTGAATCGAGATTAAAGTTAATCTACGTTGATAGAAGCGAATTTTAAAGAGAATGTTTCGTATAAGTTTTAAGATTTTAAAAAGTTGCAATTATTACGTTATATATTGTTAGTTTCGATGGAACAGTAAATCAATTACATCGATAAGCTTTATTATGATTAACTTTGTTTAGTGCAATTGTTTAAGAATCTACTGCATCGATAAACTTCGTTAATTAATTCCATTTAATAGAATATGAAAATTTAATTTGCAGATAGATGCAATCAGTTTCATCTTTTACTCTGTAAAATATCACAGAAATCAATATACGGAGTTGAATAAACAATAAAATAAAAAAAACAGAAAAAGAAAGAACTTGATAAAAATCATAAAACAGTATTTCAGTATTTTTAATTGATAGATTTTTAGATAATTTTATTTATTTAAAAAATTATAATATATTTATGAAATTATAAAAAATATTTATAACAAGATATATCTTACGATATGTATATTAAGTGCGACCAGAAATATATGTTTACGTTCGTGCACACGTTTTTCATATATTTTAATAATTCAATAAGCGCGTGTATCTAGAAAATATTTCGGAAAAAAACATATTTCATTAGTCCGCAACAGATATGCAGACGTCTAGACGATCGTTATGCGGCTGATATATGCACATGCATATTCAAATATATCCGAGTACATTGCAATGGATACGTGACTCAGTTTCGACTCGTTAATAATAAGCTATCCTTATCTCGTGGAACTGTACGTTAAACGGTCTCATTGACATTCACTTTGGCCGCGTCGGCGAAACCGTTTAAATTCCGCATCGTGGAGGCCACCGCGCCGTAATCGATTACAGCCGCATTGCGGAGATGCACGCAATTGTTGCATGCCCGTTTACGCATATACGTTTCGCATACTTAAACGTACACTGCATACCCGTTGGGATTTCTTTTTTCGCCTTGTACATTTCGCTTATTTCAAACGCATGTGATATTTCCGTTTCGATTATCTCACTATCGCGCGTTTTATAACGTCTGTCCGGCGATTTGCGACATTAATATCATGTTTGACGAGTCGCATCTTTAAACGGTAATCAAACTTTCGTGCATGCACAATTAACTGGTTTTTATAACCACGGGCTAATTTATAGTTATGTAAGAAAGTTACTTTTCCTAATAAACTGTAAAGAAATTCTCTTCTGTAGTCAATTTGGCTAAAGGACTCGATTAAACGATTAAATTCAAAATCTCAGAAATGATTTTTAGCAGGCTTCCTGAATTAATGTATTTCCAGCGTATCTGATCCTTCTTTAGCATTATGCAAATCACGCTTCCAATTCGCGAATGAGTTCTATCATAAAACGTTCACATGGTTAATATTTTGGAATGCTCGTATCGCGCTATAATGTAATTTGTGCTTCGATAAATTTTTTATTTATCTACTCCAAATATATGTAGCTTCTCGATAAATTAATCTTTTCTTCATTGTCATGCTTCTATACTTATGTTCATTCATGATCACAAGATCTATTGAATCCGTTAGAAATGAAGAGGTCAATCTTTTGACTCGTTTACTTCTCAAATTGAAAGATTTTTGTTGTAATTTTCGAAAATTGTAAACAAAAATATGTTAGACAGATTAATAGTAAACAATATAGATCGTTTATGGCTAATAATTTATCCAATATATATGGATTATCTGTTTCTGCATTATGTTGCCGCGCATTTATACTCGCGCATAAACGCAGGAGAGAGTTCTGCTTTCGGGATGAGGGCTATATCGATTAATAACCAGAGCATACTGCGTACAGATGGTCTTTAATTTACAATGGCAATCGAGCTACCTTACGTATCCGAGTAAATTATCGCTACGTACTTTCTCGTCGTCCTAGAAAACGGAACGGCCGTGAATACAAGCGTATAGTAAGGATACGCGTTCAGCCGCAAAAGGTTGTAAAAGATACCGCCCGCATTAACTTGCAGAACCATATTCTCGAGAATAATTAATATTAAAGTGACTACTATCGCTAGCAGCTGAACCTGGAAATCATTTTTCTAACGGGTGCATAACGTTTCGGATTAATTCTTTGTTCGTCTTTAAATCTCTGACATGAATACGCATATATACAAAATACATATAATATGTATGTGCATGTATATATCAGTTAAAATTTTAATTACTATTGTATATGAAAAACAGAATACATGGAAAGAACGATTTTGCCAAAGTATGTAAAAATTTAGATAGCTACAGATATGAAAATAATTTTGTTGAATCGTAAAAATAATTATATACTTAATTCAATAATTTTGTTCGACCTTTAAAATAATTATATACTTAACTCAACAATTTTGTTCGACCTTTAAAATAATGATGTGCGTATGTACCTCAAACATGATCGGTAATTTTGTAAAAAAATTTGACATTCTAACAATCAGTTTGTGCGTCCTACATAATTATTTTGATAGTTCAACGAAATTTATTTTTAGATCAATATTTAGCTAACTTTTCAGATATTTTAGCACAGTACTGTTCTTTCTATAGAAATTATAAAAATTTATTACACTAAAATTTACTTGAAATGAAATGACGGTTTTACTACTTCTTAAGATCTTTAATTTTGCTTATAATCGAAAACTGATTGTCTCGAAATGTATATGACTATAAATTTTTCTGCTTCGGTATCTATTGCACGGAAGAACAGTTTTTGCTGAAGTATCTAAAAATGTCGCTAAATACAAATTTGAAAATAATTTTATTACACTACCAAAATAATATGCTGGAGGCTCAAGCTAGTTTCTAGGCTGTCAAAATTTTTTGCAGCATTGCTCATCGAGTCATCATGCTTGAGTTTCATACACAATTATTTTGATGATTTAACGAAATTATTTTCAGATCTGTATCTAATTAAATTTGCAGATAATTTAGCATCTAAATCATTCCTTTTGTGTACAGACGAAAGTTTGCTAGTGGGGGGACACCCGGTAGAGATATCGATGCGTACGCTAGTCACGAGATCCGGAAGCATTCGAAAATTAATGCGAGGTCCGAAAGAGCGAGTTCGCGGAACGGCTGCCGTGCTCAGGCTCTCGCCGCAGGTATTAGCATGGGAGATTAATTTATCGGTCTCCGTCGGGAATGTGGACTTAAACAAACGTACGTACGTACGTATGTATGTACGAGAGTTTCGAAATAAGCCCTGTGGCCCGGTTTATCTGAGTCATATACACTGTAAACTAGGCGCGCTCTATAGGCTCTGTCGATTGAATTATATACGCGAGAGCGTGCCTAGATCGACTCGTGTCCGTGCATACAGATGCTGTGTTTGAATTGCTGGCCATTCTGTAAAGTGACATACTCGTGGTCGATCAGTGAGTACCTATACGCGTTACAAACACATTTAACCAAGATTTATTTATTTTTGATGCAGTAATTATACTATATTTTTGCACTCTCTTTTTTATCTTAATCACTGTTATTCGTTTAACGTGTAGGCTTCTATTAATGAATGAGGTAGAATGGATGTTATTATTTTCTAATGAAATCAGGGATAGTGATTTACGATACAGTTTGCATGTACATATACGTATTTTAATTAATGTACAAGCCATTTAGGAGTTAAAAACGGGAAGCAAATAATTTTAAAATGAAAAATGCCGCAAAATGAAAAATGCCGCAAAATGAAAAATGGCATACATTATTAATAGATGACAAAGGAGGTTAGATAATTATGCCAATTATCGGCGCTATACGTCGTCTGTATCGCAAATTGATCGTAACTCATAAATATGAAATTGTTTAAAGAACAAGAGAAAGAGAGAGAGAGAGAGAGAGAGAGAGAGGATAGGTGTCGGTTTTGTTTCTTACTTGAAAAAAATGTACTACATCAAAATACAGAATATCCTTCTTGCGGAATACAATTTAAAGTAGCGGCATCGAAGCGGCAATTTTATAAAAGACGAATTAACATCAATCGCACATAATTTAGCCTTTTGATTAAATAATTGGAATGATTAAAACAGTAATTCTGCGTACAGCTTCCTTGTGTCTTCCTTCACAATCACATTAAAGGGTTTGCTTTGTAAAAGACTTATTAACATGATTTCAAGGTAATTTAATTACATTTTAATGCATAGGGGAAGATGTTAAATACATGATCTTGAATTATTTCTTGATAATATCAAAGTTTCATATTGTAAACTTATTCTCATATAGAGAAAATTAATAACACGATAAAGGATATATGTTAATTTGAGATGGAACATATTTTGTGATATATAAATATAATGTAAAACATTTGAGAAATAAAATTGGGAAATATGTAGAAGATTAAAATTTATTTTTTATAAAATCATTTTAAATTGATAAATTATATAATAAAATAAATAGAAAATAATCTATAATCTAATTTAATTATCTTTAAATAATATAAATCACAGATATTATATTTTTATGCACAAAATATTTTCTACATGTTTTCTTTAAATATTGAATTTATAGACTTTATAGATGATATTTTTTATAAGAAGTCTATATGTACGTATAAATCATGATAATTCAATTGACAAACTGACTGTTGCCGAAAAATATTTAAGTGACATTTCTCCATTCCACAAGACGCATCAATTAATCTAACGATAATTAGGAACAACCTTGAGTATAATAATTTCCACGTAAATTATAATAAAATGGTTTTTGCCACGCGTTGTTCCCTCAAACAATTTTGTACTGTTTATGCTCATCCATGCTGAACGTCGCACACGCCGCTAACTTTATTACATCGCGGGTGCATCTACCATGTCTACGCGTGCTTTCCGCTCGATGCGGTTTCTTCTTCCGATTGATTGATCGTCGAGGATGGTCAATCGGTTTTTCTTCGTCCTTCTCTTGGTCCGTCCTGAATCATGGCAATCGATGATTGTTTCGCGGAAAAAGTTGCACCGTTTAGTTTCCATAATGATCGTCTCGACTCGAACACGATCGGTCGATTAATATCGCATTTCTTGCCGTGTTGAAAGAGTCCACCGCAAGATGATTTTCCTTGCAGTCTCCTTGGTAACGGATGATTTTGTGTCGCGTGGAAATGAGGAGGAGGTACGTTTCAATCATAAATGATTACATTTGTTGATTTCATTTAGTAGTAAGTATTTTAGAACTTTTTATTACTATATTTGCAATTGTATTGTCATACTTTTATCTTTTTATTGCTTTAAAAAGAAAACACTTTAATGAGTGTAATTAAGAAGTCAAACAAATTCAATGCATGTTAAAATTATTCAAAAATTTCTTTTATTTATATATTTATATCAGTTGTTGCCAAAATTAACTCTTAGCACACACAATTGGATCATTCATGTCCTGCGCATTTCCTTTTCTTTTAAATACCAGGAGCACTTAGCTAAGTAGTGATCTTTATATTCTTTCCTTTTTAAAGACACGATTTTATAAATATCTACTTTCTAAAGATGTTAACCCTTTGCGGCATAGTGATATATTCATGTCACGTTTTTCTGTTCAGTTTTTAAAATTTTTACAATATATTTTACATTTTTTATTTTTTTTGTTTTGTAATATTTGAGTTCTCTGTAAGGTATAATAATAATATTACACTTTACAGAGAACCTCAAAGATCTCCCGAATATAAAATTTGTTGAAATTGGACTGATAGAAAAATGTATGCCAGAAATTAGGGTTAAAATACATACGTGTAAGCTCACTTAATAATTTTTATATGTTTATAAAATTGATGAAAATTAATTCGGAGCACTAATGACCCAGTGTTTATAGTAAAGAATCGGAGAATCATTGTATGTCCTAAGGATTAATACTATATTTGCACAATTAATAGTACATAATGTGTATGTTAATTTTGTTAAAGACTGATAGCCATTGCGAATCCGGGTTTTAGTTTTGAGATTGGCGCAACCGCACCCATGCACAACGAACCGTACGCGCATAATACAATTCAATATCGTATGGCGCGTAATCGTGCATGAAACGCATAATACCGTAGCGCGGCACGTGACACGATACAGCGGCGTTACGGTTTAGCGCGACATTGCAGTCATAATTAATCGGATACGCTAAAGTGATCGCAACCAATGCCTTACTGCCCTCCAGGGCTTTTAACTCGCCGCGAAAAGTCGATTGCATCTGTGATAGTCGCTTTGATGCGGCACGATATATACATTTTCAGATATATGCGATCTTACTAAATTGTTACCAAATATTTATAAGACCCAACTTAATTTGACTCCTTATTATTAAGATATTCAAACCGCAGCTTGAAAAAAGTGCAATGGAAGATAATATTTACACGGAAAAAATGATTGTATTGAAGTATTTAAAAATTTAGAGTACAAATCTGAAAATAATTTTGTTAGACCATCAAAATAATGATATGTAGGTATGTTAAAAGTGATTGCTAGGATTAGTTGTTAAAACATCTTGCAACATTACACATTATGCTTGAGCATTCTATTATTTTAATGGTTAAAATAAAATTATTTTTAAATCTGTATCTAGCTAAATTTTTTAAATACTTTAGCAAAACCAGTTTTTTTGTATAAATGTTATCTTTTGTTACAAATTTTTTTGAACAATCCTTGCGATACCAGCCGTTATCTGACTTTCTCCTACTTCAGCAAAATTGTTTTTTCCTTGTAAGTAAACTTTGAGGAAAGAAATATATCTTCTTTTGACGAGGCATGATGAGTTATTGTTCAAATATTCGTTATTTTAAATACTGGATATAATTGCCGTCGAAATAAAAATATCTGAAGCGATAATACAGAATCGTGTGTTACATAGCATCTACTTTAAGAAAAATACAATCTTGATTTGGACGCGACACATTGTAGCACCACGGATTAACGGGCCATCGCACCACACCCGAAGTAAAAGTCAGCTGCAATTTCGATCCGGCAAGAGCGCGGTCTGTCGGTCGGCCTCTGCGTAATGGCCAATAACAATCAATTTGCATGGATATAAGGCTCGGCTGGGACAGTCTTCTGATGCGACACGCAAATAAAAACCATCGTCGAGAGAGTCACGTCTCTGCTCACGTGAAGCTAACGAGCTTCTCGTATTAATTTTCGCGCGGAGTTGACCCACATTCGCAACGACGACAACGACGACGACGACTATGACGACGAATGCGCGCGTCGATGACTTTCCGGGTTTTATGGATGACCGTGATGATGATCCGTTCAAGACTACGACCTTGAAATATTTGCCGGCTTAAAATGCCTTTAAAACCGGTATCTAAACACCGTTGTAAACGTGTCGGCTTCTATTTGAATAGTCAAGTGTTAGCACTGTCAGAATGTGTTCTTGGAGTGCCGTCAGGATTACGAATGTCCTTACGAGAGAGAAATTTCCTCTGCTTGCGGTTGAGGATTTGAGCTAGGTTGCCGTTAGCGGTAATTTTCTTTACTCGAGAGCTGTTTAGCAAAAATTAACATTTTTTATAAAGAATTGTGATTATTTATAATTAAACATAATATAAATTATATTATAGTTATTCTAATAAAATTAATAATTCTATAAACTCTTAATTTTTAATCGGCCGGAAGCTACGTAATTGAACAGTTCGAACTTCAAAAGCTCTTATAAAACTACATTATTCACATTATTATTTATGCTTATTACGCTACGTGCTTTACTTTGTATATATAACTGATGATATGAGATGATCTTACTTTAAAAAATAATGCATTGTTTTATTAGCTGACAGGAAAAATATTTTCTTATAATTTATTTATAGCATTTAACTTTGAGATAATTACCGCGCAATTGCCTATCAATGTCCCCAAGTTATTCAGTACATAATCCTTAGTCATTAAAAAAGTTTCGGTCTTTATAAGTAATATTTTGTCTGTTATTGATATCGTAAATTTTGCGATCAGCTTGCAGCAGCTTGATTCGGATGCCGTTATTCATATAATAAATTGGCTTTTGAGGAAGGGTAAGAAAATTACACCTGTCACCATGCGACGATGCGATATCATCTGTCTTCGTACGCGTGCAACTTTTAAGTAAAGAAGTGCACGCTAATTTTGACATTGATCTTAATTTTCGCATATTTATCACTTCAAAAATTTATCAAGTTCCGCTAAGAAATTACAAAATTCAAGCTCTTCTATCACGCGATGATTAAGATAAATTCAATCAAATTGCAAGGTGGCAAAGTCAAGGATATGAGCAAGAAATTGATTTATAACTTTTTTATTCAAATTTATTCTTACAATATTTATTCTTTTAAAATTAAGTTTTTATTTTTAGAAAAAATCTTTTATGAAATATTTTTATAAACCTTGAAAAACCTTTGTTTTGCTATTTTTTATATTGCATCTTGTTATAATTGTTTTCTATTTTTTGTAGTACACGAATTTTTTTAAATGCTAATGCGGAGTTAAAGAAATGAACGATTTCTGTGAGGATCTGTGTATACAGTTTGAAATTCACTAATCAGTGATCTTTTCACATTAACGATAAGAGATCTACGCGTACAAAGTACATTTCGCATTTATTTCCATCCGTATCTTTCAATCGAGTACAACACCCGTCTCGTTCGCTTCTTTAATGGAATTACGTTCTTGTACATACACGACTCGAATCGCTTTAAAAAATACAAAATTTCATTCAACAGACATTTGTTCGACCTAATTTTTTAACATTAGAATCGCAGTTTTATGAGTACACGAAAATATTATGATTTTTAATATAATTAATTAATTGATCAGATAAAATGCGATTGATGAATATTACTTAAAATATTATTATCTAATAAAATATACTTGTAAATTTAATTAAAGCTTTATATGCCAAGATATTTTAATATTTTTAAATAAGTCTATGAAGGTAGGTAACAATACTTTCGTCAATGTTATCGTCTGAGGTCAACTGACTGAAAAAATGATAGATCTTTTTCTTTTCTATTACATTTTACATTATTTTAAAAAATTGTGCCAATAAGAAAGCACAAATGGCGCTACTGTAATGCTCTCACGAATTTATTGGGGCATACATTTGTAGTCAATTTATATTGCCTGGTTCCGTATTTCTATCGTATCCATCGTGTGTAAACGTAATAAATTCTTCCAAGCTTAATCTTCGACCGCCTCGAATACCTTATAACTTACACTGAACTAAAACTGTATGTAAATACAATAAAATATCCATTGAATTATGAAAAAATAATGAAAATTGGTCCAATGAATTCTCATAATGATTTAGATTATAAAACTATTCCTAGAATTCATTGAAAGAATGAATATATAGTTGTATAAATGAATCCAGTTATTGTATCAATGAATTAACTACATTAAGTCGGACATTAAGTCGGACATTGGTTAACGATCATTCATTGGACTAAAAATGAACAAAATTTTTTTCAATGTATAATAAACTTACTTTCAAAAGATTTATTAAAGTCTTAAAACTTTTAATAATTTCGACGATATTTAAAATCAGGTAATTCCTTTTCACAATGCTTTCAACAAAAATATATTTCTTAAAATATAATAAATTAGTTTTTATATCAACAGTTATTTTGTACTTGATATAAGGTATCTCATAATTTTTTAAGCGTGTTGCGATTAGATACTTGCATTTATGTTGATGCGGAATAGGTCAAGGAGATGTAGATATATAAAATATGTTAGCGGTCGAAGCCTTAAAAAATTCGACGCCGTTCGAAGTTCATTTTTGCTTCAAATTGCTCGTAAAACTATAAGCGCTTAAATGTTCGGCACAGGTTGATCCAGATATTCGCCCTTCATAATTTTGTCCGAGTCTTAACAGCAATTATTTGATCGGCGAGCATGCATTCTGGCTCGCGAAACTCGCTCGTGATAGGCTAATTAAGCGTGTCGAAGAGCGGCTAACGATCGTGCAAATTCATACGAGGCCGATTCGTATGCAAGGCGATATTTATCGTACAGCCGGATAGGAGGCGGCAACTGCGGCTGCCGGGTATTCCGAGTCGCACGTAAATCTCACGACTGCAGACTGGTATCTTTCTTCGTTGAGGAGGACTTAACCCGGCCGATACGAAGCCCGCCCTTCACCGAACAACTGCGAAATTCCTCTCGTGTGCAACCTTCGTCACGCTTCAGGGACGAGCATCTCGTCGAAATCATTTTTTCCCGACGGTGTCCTACTTCATAAAAATCTTGAGCTCATACGAGTGCGGCGAAAAAAATGCAATTTACGTTCTGATATATTTGCTACAAAATACTTACATTTTTTATATCTTTATATATATTGATACTTACACTTTGATGTCAAAATACTTAGAATTTTTCTGATTTTTAATATTAAATTTATTAGAGGTACGTTTCAAATAAAATTACTCTTTTTTAATGTCAATCCAAGAGATAAGATATATTCATCTATATATGTTTCTGAATTTTTTTCTTTAATTATCTAAAATCTCTTGTCATTCTCATTTTTATATATCTATATATAATATTCTTTCGTTTAGAAAGTCTTCGCTGGAAATTAACAAAATTCCAAATTGGTTAAAATTATTTTTTAAATATTTTAGGCATGCTCATATTTATCTTACTTTCTTCATTGAACTCGTTATTTTTGTCGTCAACAAAATACGTAGTTTATGTGGCGAAGGGTCGAGTAACTTCGATGCAACATTGTCTTAATCCTTCTGACTTTCCTCGGGTAGTCGTAAATTAAAGCGCATGTTGCAGGCTGGTTTAAAACTTGTACTTGATCGTCCAACCAGTGGCGAATTTCGTTGTTTGTCCGGTACGAATTCATGTCCGGTATGTGTTACCAAGGGAAAAATCGTGCAACCCAGAACTCAAAGATTTTATCTTATCTTTATGAATTTAAATTTTGTTTCTTTATTTTGAAACGCAGCACGTTTTTTATGCAATATGTATGTATTCGAAAGTAGGAAGGGGAACGAGGTGAGGAGTTATCGCTTATTTTCTCACAAAATCCTTAAAAAACACCGTTTTTTCTTCCTATATGGAAGTGTTTTCATCCTTGTTTTCATCTTTCTTTATTCTCTCTCTTTCTCTTATTTATCTCGGATGAGTATAAATTAACGCGTCGAGTTAAAATTCGGAATATACAGCGGTGATTTTCGTTATTTGTTTGGTGCTTACTAGTGAACATCCATCGTATAACGGAATGACGGATCAAGGCTATCATGCCGTTATTATGCCTAAATGCGAGGGATTGATAATTATTATGATCGAGCGGCGTAACGTAATAAATAAGGGAGAGAATTATGCTATATAGCATTTTCGTCTATACTATTAAGTACGTATACCGTGTCTCTTTTTCTAAATATTTCATGTACCTACATTTTGCATTTCTTATTTGAAAAAATTATTTTATTAAAAAAAAGGTAAAGAAAATAATGAAAATTTAAATATTATATATAACGAGAATTAAAATAATTAATTTTTTTAAATTTAATTTTTTTAAATTTAATTTGCACACTTCTTAGTTATAAAAATAATTGATTTAGTTTATTAATTAGTTTTTCTTCATGATCTTAAAAATAAATGTAAATTATCTATTTTTAATAATTATGACGTATAAATATTTATATAACTTTATATAGCAAATTTTAATTTTACATTTTATTTTATCATTATAAATGAATCTGTGAAATTAAGTATTTTAATTAAGTATTAATTATTAAATTTTGTTATGAAAAAGAAAGATAATGATTTATATCTGAAATTAAACAGAAAATTAATAATTAAACTTATTTATATATATTATTTAAAATTAACTCATAAAAATTATAGATCAAATTAAAGTTAGTACATGTTAAATTCCGCAATCGATGTAACAGTCCTGTTATGTTATTTCGCGGTAGAATATCGAATTATTATCAGTAATTTACACCATCCTTTGCGAGGCTTCAATTAATTAACATGTTGCACTAATTGCATGAACGCTTTCGTCGAGTGCCTCGCGTTTTCAGGATATCTGAAATCGCGTTGCCGTGCACGTGTGAATTTCGGGGCAGCGCGCCATTTAATCGCACGGCGTTATCGAGTTATGCGGCGATTTCGATCTACATACCGGGTTTATTTGGTGGTTTAAGAGCGCGGCGCTGTAATTAACGACGTCCCCGGGCTTGTCCCCCGGGAAATTTTATGGGCACGATCGGTGTAATTGATATAAACCCGACGCGAACTGCGCACGGTAAATCCACGATGTGGCGAGCAGCCGCGTTTATTCTACCTGTATGCGCAGGGGATGGGAAAAAAAGAGGAGGGACCGAGAGTCACGCTTTTTATCGCGCCGAACGTCAGGTCGATTAATTTTTGTAATCTTGCGCTTTGAAATCTGGGCGCAGCCTTGATTTATTTCGGTCGAGATCGTATGCCCGTGTGTATCGTGTAAGCGTTCTCCGTCTCTTTTCTCCGTTCTCGTTGCATCTCCCTTTCTTCTCCTCTTTCTCCTTCTCTTCCTCCACCACCCTCTCTCGCCCTTCTCCGTTCTCAGTCCTGTGCCGTGCCACACGGTGCATATAAATATAAATCGTACATAATTGATTCAAAGACCGATGTGGGCGAATCTCCTCCGATCAGTAGAAAGCCGTTATTCATACGGTGACGGCTCGCAGGCTGCGAGCGACGCGACGACTAGTCGCGCGAGTAATGAAAGCATAAATACGGGGCTATTTGCAAAGTGGCCTGTGTGCATACGTGTGTCGATACATGGCCCGGTAAGTGGCTTGTAAATGTATCGCCTATCGGTTTTAGAAATCGGTTGTGAATCTGTCAACGCCGTAATTTGTACGAGCCCCCGGCAGCGCCGTTCGAAGATCGTCGCACCTTCAAGCAAATCAATATATAACAAGAAAAGCCTTCATCAAGCAAATCAATAACATACGCGAATTATTTCGAGTACGCAAAGAATGTAGTTTTCAAATACTAATATTTTACAATTTTACATTAATTATTTCAGGGTCATGTCCCTTATTCGTATATACAATATTATCTATTCTGATAACGTTTGCTCCGATAGGAGAAGTTGGTTTCTTTTTTTAACTTCTATATACGTATAACGACAACATTTTATTGTTCATTATGTAACAAAGCGCCGTTGTTAAAAACCATTTGTAATTTGAGATTATTTGAAATTATTTATCTCTCTGAGAATCAGAAGATGGCTTGCGAGTATTAATAAACTGCGTTCTTCTTTTTCTTCGTCTCGCTTCTGCACCGTCCCTTTCACCCTTCTCTGGGTGGGTACTCGAAGATATCGCGCGGTTCAGTCGTGCTGTTTCCTTCGCTTTTATCCGGTGAGAAAGGCGAAGAGTCAACTCGGCAGGCCGAGACTATCGCTCACTTCGGCCACGCCACGGTAGCTGGCAGTTCTGGCAGTAAGTAATTAAGTGCAGGTACTTACGCACGTTTCCGCAGCGCGTCCGTATATGAATAATGCAAACTGTACGTATATATATACACATATACCACACACATAATATGTATTGTATTATTTATACACTCAGAAAAAAGCATTTTTTATGGTGTCGATAACGGTATAAGTTACCTATAAGTACACAAATTTTATATGTAGAATTAATGTACATACACAGAGAGAATTTTCTTTTAAAATTTACACTGAAAATATGGTAGTTATGGTACAATACAATATTTTAAAGATTTTTACCATGCACTTCAGTAAAATTGATCAAACTTATTTTATACTTTATTGTAGTTTTATTAATGAATGAGAGAGATTTACATTAAAATTCTTCGAAATACAATGTTGTCCCATGACTGTCATATTTTCAGGGTAAATTCTAAGAAAAAATTCTTTCCGTGAGTTAAATAAATTGTTTTATAGTTATTGTAATTAAAGCTGAATGTTTGTGAGAACTGATAAGTTATAGTTTATTAAAAAACCGTATACATTAATTCTGCATATAAATAAAACTTGTGTCATCTATATATTTGTCATATCTTTCTCTGAGTGAAATAGATATTTATATTCACTGAGAGAAGAGAGAGAAAAGTGTTCGGTATTTAGGATCGTAATTGCATGGTAAAATACTTAATTATAGTTAGAAGCTCCATTTTTATGGTTATTACTGTTATAATGTTAATAATAATAACTATATATATGTATAGTTCTCTCAAACGTGAAAAAATTACACTATAAATTATGATAATTTCAAATATTAATGTCAGGATATAAATAATAAGTAAAATTAATGTTTTTTCAGTAAATATAATTGCAGTTATAGTAAATATAACTATTTTTTAATTCGCTTACTATTAATAATTAAAAAATATGTTTAAAAATTTAAAGATTTTCAAGCATGTACTAGCATGACTATTATTAATAACACAATTGATTATATTTGCATGGTTAGAACAACTATAAAGATACATATAATTGTCCTAAAAAATGATTATAAACTATAGTTAAATTATGGTAATTGCAATCATTTTGTTCTCTCATTGTACCAGACGTTATAATGGGTGTTACTGAGGAAGTTGAGTTAATCTTATACATAGCCATGCGTAAAGTGAAGACCAGAATATATTGTGATCTAGAGATTCAATATATTGTGATCTATTTCAGTGTACGGAAATTCTTAAAGTGATTCTAAATAGAATAGTCTAGACTAATAGATTTGGCGACCAAAATGGATATGCTGGTTGAGTGTATACGAATATAAGGAACATAAAATCTGTTGTTTGTAACACACATATCACAAGCAGTAAATTCTAGAATGACTTGCATGTAACTTTGGGGAAAGTATCCCCATCCATGCATAAATAGATTTTAGTCTTTTCTGTGTGGTCTCTACTGTTTCTACTATACGCGTAATTTATTCGTATAAGTAACTGTTTGCGACATATTTCATATTATGCCACAGTGATAGTCACTGGCATAATGAATTACAACATGTCAAGAAGAAGGAATGGAACTTATCAATTCCTAAGAAGTAATAATTCATAGTAAAAAAATTTAAATGGATTATGTTAAAAAGACATATTTGTCTGTGTGTGAAAGACATTTAAGACAATCCATTATATGTCAAAAAGTTAAAAATATAATCAGAAAAACAAATCGTCGATTTTATATCACGAAATTTATCACTGAGAAAAATGTCCGATTGGATTAATTAGAATTCTGATTAAAAAGGGACGAATCAGAACTTTCTGGTTAAATCTACTAAATTCTAGTTGAGATAATCGGTATTCTGATTGATATAATCAAAATTTTTTGGTTCTATTTTCAATTAGACATTTTTCTCAATAATATTTTACTTAAGAGATAAAGAAAGATTGTGAGCAACGTCGACTATAATACGTTTTCGAGCAGCTTTTACTTTATTAATTTCGAGATCGAGATTTTTCAGGATCGGGTAGATTTCTTTATTATTTCGACGAGACGATGTTTCAGGGCAATAAAAAACATTTCACGCCGCGTATTTTTCGGGCCGTCTGATGCAAGATAACAAGAGTCTTTTAATCTCGGGGTTTTTTGTCGGACCGTGCGCCAAATTCCTTGGTAGCCGGACTCTGCGAGTGCGAATCTCACCTCGATGCGATCCATCATTTCGCTTTAACGCGGTAAGCGAGCTCTCCTTGTAATGCCGACGGGCAGATCAACGAGTCCGGTGCACGCGTGCAGCGAACTTTGCGGGCGGTTCGTTTCACACGATTGTGGGTTGTGTGAAAATCGTGTTTATATTCATTACGATGTTGCTGTCTTAAATGATAAATGTTATGCGGAACAGAATATTTTCGAGAAATTTCCCAAGAAACCTAACAAGAGATTTAATAATGTCAATCTTTTGTACTTTAATGGAACTTAAAATTTAAAAACATTTCAGGCAGTCCTACATGGACATAACGATTTTATTAAAGTATCTAAATTTCAGCTAGATACAAATTTGAAAATAATTTTGTTAGACCATTAAGATATTATGTACGTTCAAATTGGTTGTTGGATTGTCACAACTTTTTCAATGACATTACCAATGGCTATAAAGCAGAAAACTTTACAATTGTTGTAAAATTATTTAATATAACTGATTTTGCGCTCTTGTTCCTTACTGAATTTAAATGTCTAAACTATAATCATATTAAAAAATTTTACAACAGTTGCTAAGCTGCGTTTTCTGCTAATCACTAACATATTTAAACGTCCTATGTAGGTATACTTATAATTATTTTGATGGGCAAATAAAATTATTTTCAGATTTGTTCTACTTAAATTTTTAGATACTTCAGCCAAATAGTTCTTTCTGCACTGTTAGTATCAAAGGAGTAGTATAATATAGTAATCCAATCTCTTGAGTTAAACAAGATTTTGTTATTTTTACTTCCATGTGTGTCAAAATTTAAATCAATCCATTTCTGTAGTTAGTTTCAAAGTAAACGAAGTCCATATTAACGTATAGGTACGTTTAATAAATAATGAACTAAATTTGAGTAAAATTTCATACATTTTGTCGAGTTAAATTGTTTAACTCCATTAAGTTAAATTAACAATTGAATACGAACAGCGACCCATAGAAATGATTAAAAAGAATTCAAATTGAATATAATTTAACATTATGAATTTAATCACAAAATTTTCGCGATATCATATCGTTTTCTAAAAAAATAATTATTAAAATAAACCATTATTTTATAAACAAGTCAAGATTGTCGCAAATAATCTATATAGTGAAATATAATCTTAAAATATAGCAAGAATGATATCTAAGGATATTTCGAACAAGAGAGATAAGTCTCTTAAGTGTAATCCAACCGCTATTAATCTTTCATACCAATTGTCAAGCTCAAATTTATCTTTCTAACAATACACGATGCTTTTCATAATATTACGACTTACAAGTCATATCTCATCGCAGAAATTTCACTGCGAAGGCAGGCGTGCAGGTAGACGCGCACCTGCCCCGACAGTTAGCACCGGCGGCCGTGCACACGCCGTCGCTCTATACAACCGACTCTCTAATTGCGTTCCCGAGTACTCCCGCGGCACGACTTCCCGAAGACGTAGCGTGTTGCTAACGCGTGTTTACCCGAGGCAGGCTGGAGGGATAGGAGGCCACGTTATACTGCGCCGACAATAAGTGTAGCGCGTGCTCTGCTCCCGGCCGCTTCCGCGTCGCGCGTGGCGACGATGCGACTCGTATCGCTTTTCGATCGTCGCCGGACAAATATTTGACTCGTCAAACTTTGCGATTCGCTGACGCGGCGGAAAAAATATGAGAACGTACGCGCATGTTACCGTTACCTCCTGAGTTACCTCTTACGATTTGGTTAAGAAATAATTTTTAAGAAACTTAACATTGGTTAAGAAAAAAGGGACGCTGTAAGTTCTTTCAAGCACGGTTTTATACGGTTTTTTTTTTCGAAAGGTATAGTGTATAACTTTTCTTTCTTTTTAGGAAAAAAAATTCACTTTATCTTATTTGAATTTATAGATTACTTAGGAGAGTATTAGTTAATTGTGACTAAATAAATTTAGAAGAATTATATTTTTAGAAAATTAAGAATAAGTATAATACGTATTTTTAAAAATATTTCTAGAATTAATTAATTTAAGATGAGTATCTTCCAAGAAAGACGTAAGAAACTTTTTTAATATAAAACTTGTGTTTAGATGTTTAGAAAGAAATGAAATTATTATGCAGATTTTATCATGTTTCTCTCTCTCTCTCTCTCTCTCTTTCTCTTCTTTTCACTTTCTTTCTCTTTCTCGGAAATTTCTTTATGGATAAATTACCGTATAGTTGCATTTTTTTTTTTCGTCGGCCGCATGATTCTGCTCGTGAGAGACATTGTTACCCCGAGTAACGAGTGACATGTTTCATAACTGTACGTTACGTTAGTCGCCTAACTGCTTGTCCACCCGAGAGACCCTACCTAATGTCTGCGTATCTAATGTACCGACAACGTGAATACGTTCAGGAGAGATATCCACTTTGCCGCTTCGTCTTCTCTGCGGTCCGCTGAGGAATGAGCTTGGTACTCATGGGATAATAAGACTGTGCGAGCTTCATCTCGGACCGCGATTTCCATGACGGGCTATTACGGAACGTCCTTCGTGCGTCAGCACGATGTCACCAGAATTCTCCGTTCGCTTAATGACTGTTACTAAATGATTACCGAAATTCACGGGTCGCTTCTCGAAATAATATTCTGAGTAATAGTGATTCTTATATTTTCTCGTGGTATTTATAGCATTATATGTGACCAATATGTCTTAAATTTCTAAAATATTATCATGAGAATATCATTACAGGATTTAATTATATTTAATTTATTATATTTAATAAATAATTAATCTCGTTATATTTAAAAATAATAAGTAATTCGGCTTATACTTAATCAATAATATAATTAATTTTCTGCTTAGACTTAATTAAATGCGTTTTAAATAGTTGAAATCATGAGAATAAATTTATAGGAATTTTACATTTAATCATTAATTAATCTATTGATGATTATATTAATGTAACAGAAAATTAAAATGGCGAGCTTGTTTTGTTATTAATTACAATTATGATCAGTTTTAAATTTATGCATCATTTTCTTAAGTACATGTCTAAAAATTCGTCAAGTTCAACAAAAAGATCAAATGGGTCTAACCGGCACATGCTGCTTGAATACTTCGCGTTGATGCGAGATCCGGCCTCCGGGGCTAAGTCATGCTTTAACGTTTCAGAAACCAACCGCGGTAGGAAGCCGAGTATGGCAGACGTAAAAACTGGTCGACAGAATTCCACGGTGGATCCGCGATTTATAATTAATTTAATTTTACCGTAAGAGTGCCGCGTCGTTTAACCTTTTTGCCGTGATTTCGTTAGGAATGACGAGGAACGGACGTATCGACTCTGGCTCCCAGACTTCGCAGGCCGACCCGGCCAGCCGATTTGCTCGGCTTTCACGACCGCTCTCTTTCCGCTCTCGGCAGAGCAGGAGGAGGCGGAGTGGATCCTTATAAAACGATCCGACGGCCACGCCCGCTCATCAAGACTTCTCCTCTTCCGAGCCTTTGTTTCCCTGTGCTCCGTTAGTTACTCAAATTAGCCGCAGAAACGAGCTTGTTCCGGATCTGAGCAGCCTTCTCGTGGCGATCGCGTGTCTCGTATCCCAGCTCCCTCGACAACCTAATAACACTCGTAAAACGCCGCGCTAGTATGACGAACGAGTCGATACTTAGCTTTGCGGAAACCTTACTTATTGTTAGTTGCTCTACGAGCCTAGGAAACGCTTGAATCGTAAGGAGAGAGCATATTTGAAATATTTTATTATAAATAATTTATGAATGTATAAGTAATTATACTGTTATAAGATTTCTGTTTCTGAACCTGAATGATGATTCTAATGTATTTTTAACTGCCAAAAAAGAATATAAGGTTAAAAGAATTCCATCATCTTATACACAGTTGGAAAAAAAATGTGTTGAATTTAACATAAATCGTATGTCTTAAACGGTCCACTCAAATTTTTGAGTTAATTTTACCCAAGATGAATAAATACAAAGAAAGATAACATCGACACAGTTTGTAAATAAACAGTGGGAACATTTTTTTTCAGAAAATTAACATTTGTGATATGTTAAATTAAGACAGAGTTAATTCATTTGTCTTAGAATTTACGTTTTAAAACACATTATTTTTATGTTACTTGTTGACTTATTCATAAATTTTGTCATTTTGATACTAAGAAACATTGAATATAAATTTCACAAAAAATCTTTAAATAACATAATCACATTATGTTGTATTAACACTCAAATATGTTAAAAAATTCATTACAAACTGTTAACACAAACGTGAGTGAATCGTTTCCAACACAATAACACAATTTTTTTTACTATGTACAGATTGTGAGAAATCAATAACTTTATTTTTGAAAAAAAAAACTACAAATTTGAAAAAATTATAATTTTTTCTTTTACATATGATTACCTACAAAACTAATGTTGAAAAGATTTAACTTTACATCCATTATTAAAATGTTTAATACGATAGTAATATAAATTTATATTTTATGCGCCTTACTTGAATAACTAACTAACACTAATATGTGAATAAAGAACTTTTCTTTTTGTATACTAGTCAACACGCAAACATTATCTATCGCTATAATCTCAGTGACTGCGTGCAACAAAACAGCTCGCTCGTTAAATCGATCGTTAAGATGTATTAAATGCTTTGCGATAAGATATAACGTCCCGTGCAACGTGTAATTGATCACAGCGCATTATCTCCCAATAAATATTATTTATAGTCGCCAAAAGAGAGCGTCGATTCGCGCGCGCACGCGCAAGTTGTAGAATTCGCCTTCACCTCCGCGCGCGCCTCGTCCAACCTGTCGATGTGTGCATTGCGACGAGCGGCTATTCTAACTGTATAGTTAGCCGTCGCCTCTATTCCCGTCGTGGCTCTGCGGTGGTTTAGCCACGGTCGTTAGCCAGTCGATACAGCGTAATTCACTGCCGGGGTAACGCCCAGACTCGGCGGACATTCGTCAAGAACGGACATAGCGCGCAATCCGATAATACGTCCCTTAATGATCGGTGAATGAATCGGTAATTATTCCCCTTCCTCTCTCCTGCTCCCCATCTGCCCCCATCTAGACGGACAGTCTGCATAATCACTCCGGGGCCGCGGCCGACACCTGGTGATATTTTTTACGATTATCGCTGCAGCTCATTGTCCACCGTGATTATCGGTTGGTTCGACCCGACGCGTCCATCGCTAGCGATTTCTATACTACTAATTAACGGTGCGCATCGGTGAAAAATTCAAATTCCATGCCGGTCGCGAGAGAGATGGAGAGTCTTATGTCAATTATACGTTTTACGTGAGGCGCGTGAAAAGCTACGCGCATGCACACACCGTTTCATTGCGAATCCAAGTGTGTAACAAGTACCTTAATTCTTTCTGACCTGATTTTAATGGAATCATTAAACATTTTTTTTTAATTCAATTAAAAAATACTTTAATAAGTAATTCATACTAAATTTTTTTTAACTTTGACTATTTTTCAACATATATATTATTATTTGGTTACCTTATATTATAGTCAGATGATGTCGATAGAATTAAATAATTTCAATGTCTGGATAATGTCTTCAAATTTGATTTACATTACGATGTACTATAATGTCCACAGGCTCTGATGAAGAGGTTAAATATGTACAGGGTGTTTCCAAATTAAATGGCAAAACTTCGGGAGCGTGTAGAGGAGTAAAAAACTAAGAAAAAAAGTCCTATAGACATATGCTCCTTTTTGCTTTGTTTCGCAGGAAATCACGAAAAAAGAAAAAAATATATTTAATTTATTATTTTAATTATTTTATTTATAAACTTTTTAATGAAGATTTTGTTCGAAATGTGCACCTCTTGCAGCAATACAAGCATTGCATCTGTCAAACACGGCTCTTGTAGCAGCCAGGCACTGTTCTTGCGATATTCTGTTCGCTGCAGCTACGATACGATTTCTCAAATGTTGCTCTGATTGAATAGGCGAAGAATAAACTTCTTGCTTCAGAGTACCCCATGCATAGAAATCTAATGGCGTTAAGTCGGGCGAACGAGTTGCCCAATGTACTGCTCCTCCACGTCCAATCCATCGTTGTGGGAATTTTCTATCTAACCAGGTTCTAGCGACTCTGCTGTAATGAGCAGGGCATCCATCTAATTGAAACCACATTTCAGTACGTTGTTGTAATGGGATGTTTTCTAAATAGTCAGAAAATTCATTCTCCAAGAAATTTAGAAAACGGTCCCCATTTAATCTTGCAGGTAAAAAAAACGGTCCCACTAAAACGTCGTTCCAAATTCCAAGCCAGACATTAACAGAAAACTCTTGCTGAAATTTGTATTCTCTAACAGACCTGGGATTTTGATGAGCCCATAATTCCTTTGATTAATTATTCCACCTCTGGTAAATGTTGCCTCATCTGACCACATTATTTTAGATGGAAATAAAATATCATTGTGGCATGTCTGAAGGTACCAGTTACAAAAGTTCAATCTGTTCCAATGATCTTGAGGTAATAAATTTTGCACTTTTTGAATGTGGTAGGGATAGCGATTATCTCCTTTTACAGTTCGCCAAATTGTTTGTGGTGACACTCCCAATACAGCCGACGCATTCCGAACGCTGGTCTCAGGATGATTGTCAAAATGTTGTAAAATACGATTCCCTGCCTGCAAATCTCTTCGTAACGCTGCTTGAAATCGGTTGTTTTCTTGTCGAATTGAAAATGTTCCAGTCTCTCGCAATCTATTAAATGTCAACATAAACACTCTTCGGTTTGGCACTCTTCTGTTTGGAAATCGTCGTGCATATTCTCGCACCGCCTTTAAAGCATTACCGTTGCAGAAACCGTATACAAAAACCATATCAGCATATTCACTATTAGAATACGTACGCGGCATATTGCAAAAGACAAAATTCATCTACTGTTAAAGGCTTTCAAAGAGCGACTGACAAATTCATAACAGAAAGTGGAAAATGTAATCAAATATGTCGGTGCTAGATATGGCAAGAAATGTAAACATTTTTTTTCGATTTCTCTGAAACGGAGCAAAAACGAGCATATGTCTATAGGACTTTTTTTCTTAGTTTTTTACTCCTCTACACGCTCCCGAAGTTTTGCCATTTAATTTGGAAACACCCTGTATACACTGAGAGAAACGTCTGGTTAATTGAAAATGAACAAACCAGAAGATTCTGATCAATCAGAATTCTGTTATCTCAACTAAAATTATAATAGATTTAATAAAAAATCTGATTTGTCCATTTTCAATCAGAATTCCAATTAATACAACCAGATTCTTTTTCTAGTGTGTGATTTAATTCTTCGTGTAAAAATAATACATTATATTGCATACACAAAATGAATTTATTCATTTAAACGTGTATAGTGTTATTACGGAAAATTAAATTACATACACGTGTATGAAGGCTTATTACTCACTTGGATATGCAATGCACACATGCGAACGTGCATTCCTGTTTACGTTCGATGCGCTATCGTTGCCGTCTCCGTCCATGTAATATCGTCATCGCAATTTCATCTGAATTAGGAATGAATCGACGGTTGAGTAAGTAACGAAAATGATTGCCGAAAAATATAATTAATCTATTGCCGAAACATGATCACGAAAAGTACGTAATCGTTAATTATTATACTTCCCGGAACGCTTCTTAAGCTTTTATAGAGAGAAGTTGAAAGTCTTTAAAGATTTTAAGATGCTATTTTTTATGCTGATAAGATCACGGCGATTGTTGAATTCTGTAGATTAGCGCGTAAAAAACCATATCTGTGCTAAGGGTCAGACTGGTTTTTGCACGCGCGTATTCGTGGTTGTTAGCTAGCAGAAAATCACTGGAATTATACACGCGACGTGCCCTTTTCTTTTCTCTCGGCAAGGCAGATCTACCTCGGCGAGATCTGAGTGCTTTCGTCTGGCGCGATCAACGAGGCGCTTCGAAGTCCGCCTTATTAAATTGGTCCATTAAATCGCGAATTTCCGACTCTCTCTCTCTCTCTCTCTCTCTCTCTCTCTCTCTCTCTGTCTCTTTCTCTTTCTCACACACATTTAAATTTCAGGTTCGTCTTTAGCAAAAAAGTTTTATTTTTTCCCATTTCTCCAAGCACTTTCAATTAAATTAGTGTTATTGTAACATGAATTTCTTATACTATTAATACTATATTACTATTAAAAATTATATTAAACTACATTTATTTACATTAATATTCATATAAAGAGAAATAAACATGTAAAGAGGAATGAACTACGTAATTGCATCGTATAATTGAATTCATTCATGCATAAAGAGTTGGCTTTTTAAATAAATCCAGAGCTGGAGTTTGTATTACATCGAACAAGGGTGTATTCAGGCGATGTTTCTCACACAATATATCTCACATTCTTGTACGACGATGTTTATGAAGGCGCCTAGAGCGAGGATTGTTAGTGGCTGAAGGGAAATTGGTGAAATTATGTACGCGGGGCCGAGAAGCTAACTTCTCTATCTCCTCTCGCGCAACGAGACTTCCTTGTACCGGGCTCGGTGCATCCCACGAGAAATACGTGACAGTATGACAAGAGGCACGACACGGTGCTTATTAAACCTTCCCCCGATCTCACACGAAGTGGTTGACCAGCCCGCGGAATTTCCCTCCATGACCTTCCTTGACCGGCAAATGTTGTCGGGGGGCCGGGTGTTGCGTGTCGGATAGAAATACGGGACGGTTGCCGCGTCAGACAAAGGTCGTAAAATGCATCGGCGATCGATCGAGGACATCGCTCCCTCGTGCATCATGTATATACGTGTATGCGACTTCGCGATAGTAGACGGAACGATTTCACCTGTCCGATTATGGATGTCGTCGTATCGTCGCGCGTCTCTTTTTTTTTCGTTGCATTTAACGTGACGTTGCACTTTTATATATGCCAATCCGGCTTTATATGTCAGGATAATTAAAAGTCCAATTGAACTCAACACCTGCGCGCTTGAGATCTGTGATAGTCCGCGTAATACATTAGATAGTATACTGAAAGAACGATTTTGCTGAAATATCTAAAAATTTAACTAAATACAGATCTGAAAATAATTTTGTTGAGTCGCTGGAATAATTATGCAGGACTCTCAAGCATGAGTAATGCTGCAAAATGTTTTGATACTCTAACAATTAGCTTGAGCATCCTATATAATTATTTTTGGATTTGTGTCTAAAATTTTTAGATACTTTAGCAAAACCGTTATTTCTGTGTACATAAAGTTACTAAAATGTCGATTTTTTAGAACTCAGAAATATCGCTTAGAGAAATGCGTGAATGTAGAAACTTAGTTAGAACTTATTTCGCTACGGGAGAGTTAATTTACGGGTATTTTTCTTGAGCGCAGAGAGAATAATTTCTTCCTTGTTAAACTTCAGTATCTTAGGTGGACACCGCCGCACGTAGCTTAGGAGCCTATGGCTTCTCATGCATCTTGTGATACTCGCTTCTGGTACTTGTACTCGGCAGCGGTACCAGTGGGAGCTCGGTTTGCAGTAACGTGTCGTACGTTTCTCGAAGTCGTTTCGCGGAAACTCTGACTAAACTCTCCTCGCGCGTTTCTCGCTCGCGTTGCTTACTTCGAGATTGTATATGTACGTCAGCATCGATAGTACGCTCACCCACAACCGTAGGGACTCTGTATCCTTGTCCAGGTACTCAGTAGCACGATGTCCGCTCTATATCATGAGAGCCTGTTAAGTGTTAACACAGTCGTCTCTGACAATCTCGGATTCGGGACGTTTTGTCGCCCTTCACACGGAATTTGCAACATCTTGACATAATGAAATTGCGTCGTATTGAATCAACGGAGTTGTCACTGTCTCGTCACAATGTACTCGTAAGAAAATAATTTGTTTACTCTAAAGAGTCGACGGTGAGTTCAATTTTATCTCTTTGTTAAAAATACCAAATAATTCAATTTTCTTTGTATTATATCTGCAAATTTAGATTATTCTTATTAAAATATACTTAATATTAATTTTTTTTATATGAGTTATATCATTTTGGTTCCTTGAAATTAATTATTTAACTGTTTATTTACCTAGTTACTGTTTATTTATCATTTTATGATCCAGAACTACATTTTAGAGATCTTATTTATCTTATTCTCATAGAGTTAGAAATATATTCACATGTAATTTCAAACTTAAAGTCAAGATGATAGTTTTCGTGACTTCTCGTAACTTTCTCAGAATCATACTTCTCTTCGATAAGACGGTCGTGGAAAAAATCCGAAATACTTTTTTTGTAGCTATCTACACATATGTCTGCTAATTTTCTTTTAGTAACGCTTGCAAAACCCGCATTGCAAACAGCCAGCCACGTGTGGTCACGTACGCCTATCGGAGGTGTCGTATATTCTCTGCGATGGCAGAATCCAGGTCCCTTATTACCATGGGACTCGCCAAGCTCTGGCGCGAGCGGAAAGGGCCTGTTCGCTACGGTATTACTCGCCGTAGATCCTCGTACGTCCACACCACGGCTCGTAGCTGCTTTATTAGCATCTGCTGAACGAATCGTTCGCGTTAATCGTGCTCGCATTATCTTCCCCGAACACATCGAACACACACAAGAACGTCTTTAAAGTGCGATACGTCGAATTTATTGGATTTTTCTGTCATTCTTACAGATGATGTTAAAGATATGTATTTAAAATTCGTCAAATTCAGCTTCAATTTTACACTGTTAAATCTATAGTCTCAAATTTAACTTAATGTAAGTCGTCACTGCTTCTACTCAATTATATCGCGTTATTTTATACTAAAACAATAGTTATATTTGACACTATACAGTATCAAATTTAATTATCAAGTTTTGTAGCCTCACGATTACGACTAAAAATTTTTTACTAGTAATGGCCTTTTCGTGACTAATTTCTTTCGATTCGCCTGTCGTTTGTTAAACAGTGTATGCGTTGCGTTGTTTACGAGGAGAATAGTTAATACGTATGTACATGCATACCTATATCGATTACAACGTGCGCAGAAATTACGAACGTAATAAATCGTGCTTCCTAAACACATCAATTTCAGTACGCGTGAAACTAAAGGGGTGAGAATATCTAACGCCTTGTGCGTATATTGATCATCACGTACATAGAGTTGTGCACGTGGCATCGCATACGCAATACGTTCTTCACTGGGAAGATATTCGACGTAACACACACGTTGATTATTGCACTTACGTTAAAAATTGACGAAGAGCTTGGTGTTGCGAAAAAATGATTTTTGCGAACACACGCGAGGCACGTCGGTATCGCTGAGAGCTTCGAAGTGATTATAATTTCTCTAGCATATTAAAGCCCGTACTTACGCGTACCGTTAGTTAGTAATGCCTCACGCGCGCTGCTAGGGTTTTAAGAATTTTTCTGGCGGAACATCGACGCTTAGATTACTGCAATCAGCTGTAACCTATCAGTGGCTTGTGCGCAAGAGAGTGACGCGACCGCGGTATTGAGTCACATGGACAATGTCTTTCTTTCGTGCGAAAACGGTGACATTCTGAGAAGCCGATAAGTAAGTCATTTAAGAAGATCTTTAATATAATAATGCCAGTTTTTTTACAATAGACATATAATTTTGAAAAATTATAAATGCTTGTTATATTACTTTTTGCAACCTTTCAGTAATTAGGAACCGAATCATACTTCCTGAAAATAAATTAACGTAGTAATTGGTGATTTTTAAAGATCTTTTAACGATCATTAATGAAAAAAACTTTTATACCTATTTCCACCAATGTAGATCTTTAACTTGATTTAACTTACTCTTCATCTTTTTCTAATTCTAAAAATTAGAAAAAGATAATGAAGAAAAGAAAAAGAATAATTAAAACGTATAATAAGATTCAAGCGGAATAGTGGATGTTAATAGTAATAATTCTGAGAGATAACAAGTATAATTTTAAAGAATTCATAAATGCTTGAAAAACTTATATTATTTTTTATAGCCTTTCAGCTATTGGGGACCTGAAGCCTCATTAAGCCTTGAAACTTCAAAATTTTTAATTGCTTAGACGCTACAAAAAATAATATTGTTTGCAATCATTTATAAATTTATGTTATCAAAACTAGCACTATTACATTAAAAGTTTTTTTTCATTAACGATATTAAAAAGTTTTTTTTTAAATTATCGATTTCTACGGAGATTTGTTTTTGAAAAGTATCGTTTAGTTGCGATTTGATTGATACATGAATCGCACGCATCCTTTAGCGTCATAATTATGATGTTGGTGGTTTATTATTGGTGATCTTTGAATTGTCGGTAAATTGTTTTCAACGCCACCGAGGCTGGATTGCTAGACGCTATTTGGATTGGAATAAATGCATAAGCAATCATTGACCAGGCATAGGCGCGGTCGAAGCATGGTATCGAACCGGTTTGCAGCGGTTTGGCTAATTTCCCTGTGACAGAGTCGCGCGAAAATCAATCTCCGACCAATCGACCGTTCCCAAATCGCGTTCCCTTTCCGCACGATTACGTGACACCACAGTATTCATTCCAGCAGTCATGACTTCGTTCAATTTCGTGTTTAAATCGCTTCCTCCTTCCCTATGCTGACGTACATCTGGAATGATTTAATATTACAAGCACGAAAGTTTTGAAGTTTAATTTCGTGTTAAATAATTTAATTTTCATATATAATGACAAAATAAAGCACTCGATTTTAGATAAAACTATGTGTATAGATATGTAAATAGAAAATTATTTATTCTTTCATATTTGATTATTAAAACAATATTACTATAAAAATATTTGATTTGTACTACTCGTCATTATTTATCTCAGAAATTATTTAAATTTCGAATCTAAATTTAAGTGAAGCAAAGTAGGATATAGTGATTCGGAGAAAATAGATACAATCACACATGGAGAAAAAGGAATATAATTTGTGATGGATGGTGAATGCACACGTATAGTATTCTTTTCGTAAAGTCATCTTTAAACGTGTTCGGCGACTCGTAAGGTCAATGTTAGAAGTGACGACTTGTGCCACTTTTACGCGACGATAGAAACTATCGATTCTTCATCGCAAAATTAGTTGATCCGTCTGAGTTTGTCATAGAAGTCCGTGTGGCTTGTATAGTATCGGTTCCAGGTATCTAGTGAATTTAAATACGATTATATTTATTTCCAGCTAAAGCATCACAATATAAAAATATATATGACACTATTTCGAGGTTGCTGTCGTATTGATTCCACTTTGTCCAAATTAAAAGTGTGTATCGAAACGATTCTACCGATAAAAAGTCGCATTGAAGAATGATAATGATCAAATAATAATAATAATAATGTGGTAATAATAATAATAATTTTATTATATGATGCAGTGATAATAAAGAAACTAAATAAAAAAATAACCAATTTCAAGTTGCACCACAGAAAGCGAGATATCAGCAATGATACTGTTTATAAACTTAAATCTGAAACTAGACCTAAAACTAAAACTTAAACTTAAATCAACAGAATAAAGTTTAAATCAATATAATAAGAAATGTAGTATATAAAAATATTGAAAATATCTAGAACTTGTGAAATAATTAAAACGTATATATAAGAGCGGAATAGTGGATGGCATAAAACTTTGCGGTCTGCAATGCTCGATCTTGAGACAGTATCATATAGGATCGAAATCACAGCAATTGAATCTGATCGTTTAGAGATCTATTGGTATACATCAATCAGATGCAATTACTGCTCCACCGTTACGTAATCGTTGGATTTGCTCAACGTAGTTTGCGTTAGTTACAGTCACATATTTCATCATATAGCGGCATTTTGTAGTGTAATTGAAGAAAGGCAGGGTTCACTATAACAGCAATCCTATCTGCTATTTTAAGAAGTGGAGAAAATCAATTTTAAAATTGGGACAATCAATTCCAGGATTAATTGTTTCGAATGCTCGGTTTTAGATTAATGTTTTCAAGTTAAATTACTGTTGCGCTCGAATAGTTTTAAATTGATATCGTCGTAAGTCAGCATGTCACGTAAAGTCGTGCAGCGTAAACAAGCCCTTGTGCATAATTATTCGAAAACGAGAGTATACTGCAAGCGATCCTGTCATCAGACGGAATGGATCGCAATCGGTACATGCTGGACTACACCTCGTAGAAGTCGGGGAAAACGACTTGATCGTGGTTTATGTCGGTGAAACGCGCCAATCTCCGTCGTTGATTTAAGTAAATTGCATGCAAATGTACGAACTGCCGGTCGCCGCGCACCGGGAATAAGGTCGGCCATTAGGTGTGGCCTCTCTCATCGAGATAAATAACAATAATTGAGTTGCTAGTGGATTAACCCGACTAGACACGTATCAGGGCCGAATGTTTGAAGTATGAGCGGCTGGTTCGCTACGCGGAAACTTGTTTGCGGAAACGTCTGTCCCGCGGTACTTTGATCAACGTCGTACGTTGAAGGTCGCGTGCCTCCTTCGTAAGAGAGGCCGACTGCAGTAAAATCGTGATCGACAATGTTAGAATGAGGGGCATAGTTGTCTTACAGTAAGAGTAAATGAAGTATTGGAGTTAGGTTCATGAGCGTAACCGTCCGACGATGACATTGCTTTTTTCTCAGCGTACACAAAGATACTAAAAACTATAAAGAAACCCAAATCTCTGCGATCATTCTTTCTTATCCTCCAAAATTAAGGTGTTGATTTTTTTCAATGGGAGATTTAATATACAGAATTATTGAACATCAGAAAGCAGTATGCTAATTATAAATTATGCAAATGTATAAATGAATGACAAAATGTTTAATGTAGTTAAATATTAATTTAATGTGGATTGTTGCCATCTTACATGTGACGTTGAAAATGTGACGTTGTATACAGAAAATTGATATCTAAAAACATATCAATTCTCAGAGCTTCTCAGAGAAGTGATTAAATTCTAACGAATTATACCTATTAAATGTATCTTTCATTTAAGTATGAATTAATTATTAAAGACTCTAACTACTTGTTATTAGCTAAAGTCACGTTAGTGTATGATATTAACGACACAGGTTAATTTGACTTATAAAATCCCTATATTATCGCGCGTTTCTCCACAATTTACGCGCTGTTGTGGAATTTTGCTATTTTGTACGACGTTCCATTCTCTCAGAATCGCGCAACCGGTAGAGAACGGACATACGCGGTAGGGTACGAAGGCGACAGGCAGGCACGTCCTTGAACATCCGCGGAGCTGAGTCGCGGTTGTGCCAATTGCAGTGAGATGCACCACGGATGCGGCCGAGAAAAATGTGAAGTAGAGAGGGAAATTATGATTATATCCGTGCCAATCCCGTTTCGACGAACACCGCCGTCGTCGATTATGTGTCTCCACGCCTCGACAATCGAGCAATCGTTATTTTTAATTAAGGGAGAAGAGGATCACCATGTGTTGGCGTATCATTGTGATATAACGCGCGCGATAAAACCTGTCCTCGAGGATATCTCGAGGATAGTTTACCCAATACTTGGGAGCGGAGGACGATGCGTGTCGGGTGCACATTAATCGTAAATGATGTTAATGGCGTTGTTCCCGACACTCGATTGCTCTTATATGATAGGCTGTCTTAATAAAAAATTGATTTCGATACGACGATTTTTCCGCTTGTGGCTTTCTTTCAGAGTTTATCTTACGAAGTTTACAACTGTTGTTAAACGCCACTTAAAGAGAGAAAACATTTGTCGCTATCGTGTTCTGATTGTATAATATTCTATTTTTTCGTTGCCTCTCCTATCAATTTCGTCATTGATTATCATTATTCCAACATCGAGAGCAGATTTGCTCATTGAAGTTTTCTAATCCGAGCAAATAGAAGTGCGATCTGCGAAGCGGTGAATTAATCGATTCCAGTGTTATATACTTGTAAAAATTTACTATTTTTAATCATAATGTCAAATTACAAATAACTCAAATTCGATCGGTATAATTTGAGTTGTACTCAATCTTCGCATGTAAGTAATTCTTCTAATATAAATAAGGTATAAAATACTCGGAACATTATTATACGATAAGATAATTAAAATGTTCAAAAATGGAACGATAATTTTATTGTATTGTAATTAAAATAATATGTAGTAAATGCTATTTTTAATATATAATATAGTAAACAGATTGTATCAAATAATTTATTTATTGGTAACAAGTGAAAGGGGCACACACAAAGTTGAACACAGTCGAGAGAAAAGCCCAGTACTTTTCAAGCAATCGAGAAAATTAGTATGCAGCGATGCAGTGATTCTCGACGTGAATCAATGTAGGATATTTCTAATTTAAAATCCGATTCAATCTCCAATTTCAATCACGCACCGTCGATGTATTATCTTCTCTGCATCCCGATATTTGATTGTCGTTAGTTAATTGTTACGAAATTTTTAATGGTTTCAGTTGATTTACAGTAGATCTTTCCGACTATTACAAAATACTAGTTGGTCACTTCTCGAGAGGGAGAAGCGGGAGAAAGACGATGACGAAGTAATAAAGCAATCCAGGCGATGCCTCTCCTGGATGCCGCTCCTCCTGCCTGATTAGGCCTTGTATTCTCATGAAATCCGGCGTCTACCTTTATATCCATCTGCCGCCGTGTCTTTCGCCTATAATCCGACTATTGTCAAATAATATCGTGCGGCTGTGGGTTCTGCGAAGCCGATTAAGAAGTAAACGAAGGAGAAGCTGTCAGATGACTTTATCGTTTGGATTTCTCTCGTATTCTGTCATCTACATTTCCTCATTTCTCTTTATACGATATAAGAAAACGCAGAAAAGCTATAATATAAGTCCCATCGCTTTATTTTTAAATAATACAATTATTGTCATAGAAAGAGGATTGAGAAACTTAAGCTACGTTCTTACTTTTGCTCGTTATTTGTCTGAATCCCGAATTGCACTTTCATCGTATTCGTTTCGCAGCATTCTCACTTCGCGTCGTGTAAGTTTTTACAAACATTAGTCGATTTACAACCACTTTTTGTGGACTATAATTATCGTTCTAAGTCCGTGGGGATTCACGTCGCGTTCCCGCCGCGCGATAATTATCGCGACACACGCGGTGTCCGTAGCCGTCATATACCTAGAAGTTTCTGTAATAACCATGAAATTCGAAATATATCGAATAACCAATATATTATGAATAGACATTTGATTTGTCATATACTGCTTATTAAATAACACACCGACAGTCACTTATCTTAATTTTTGAATTAGTATAGGTTGATGAAAGAATTGGTACAATTAAGATGTAATTTTATGTTTCTGTTAATTTTTAGTAATATTTATAAAAAGCAATATTTATATAAAAAGTAGATTTAATTATTGTGTGTGAGACTTTTTATTTGTAATTATAAAAATCTTTACAAAAAGTGAATATAGTACAGGAGGTGATATTACGGCCAGTGTATATATTGTGGCCTCCCTTAATATCTCCGCTATTATATAGCGAATCCTAATGATTACTTATAGAATTATTAGTTCAGTAGTTCGCCGTTACACCATGACGCTAATATTACCAATACTCAATAACCAGCACTTATTATATAACGCGTTTTTACTTTCAAATATTTCGAAACGTTTCTGAGGTACACTTTAACATTTAATTACACTTACTTCTTCATTTTTCTTAAACTTGAGCATATTATCACACGAATATATATATATTTAAGTGTTTTGTTATTTGCTATTTAACATTTTATTTGACTGTATATATTTTGAGTTATGCAAATTTAAACAATATTTTAGCAATCAGTTTGAGTATCCTACATAGTTATTTTGATAGTTAAAATTATTTTCAGATCTGTATCTAACTAAATTTTTAAATGTTTTAGTAAGATCTTTTTTTTTCCATGTAGGAAAGATTTATATACGCCTATTTAATGATTTATTCAATAATCATGCTGTTTCCACAGCATGATTATTAGCGCGAAAAGTAGATAAAGTCATTAAGGCAGTCATAAGGCATATAAAAGCATAGTTGAATGAGCCGAAACAACATAATCGCTCGTATGCGTGAACTGCACGCTTCCTGGATGCGTTTTAATAATTACGCAGTGCGGCGCGCATGGTAGGAGGATGAAAAATATGGAGTTAACTAGGCGAGCGCGCGGCGCGGCGCATCATTTAAACTCATCGTCGTGATTTACGGTGGGAAGAGGAGGATCCTGCCTTAAACGAGAGCGCGTTTTTAAGATGCGCGAGACAATGGCTGTCTAGCGCTCGTGGGCGTACGCGGGTAAGCCGCGACCTCGATCGCGCAGCTCCAGTTTTTTGCCGGTCTACCGTTCCCATGCCGCAATGTCCAATGTTGTAAAAATGCCGTTACTACATCCTATAAATTACTTAAGGTTCCCACAGCTCGCGCCCCGCCGCTCTTGCCTCCTCTGCTTCGAAATAACCGGCGAAATTATCGGACCCCCTCGCGCAGAAAATCAACAATCTCGAATCTCTGTTCGCGATTTCTGTACCTGTTGTTTATGTCAAAAATAATGAGAGATTTGATGGAAAAGACATGTTCGAAATATTACAAACAAGTTAAGATCAATTAAGCATTTTATTGATTTCAAGGATCAAAATATATTTTTGCACCTGTTACGTGAATTCATTAATCATAAATTTGTAATCGTATTAAGATATCATGCTGTTCAATATTAAAGGAATAATGGTAACCCAATTCTTTGAATTAAATAACATTTTGTTATGTTCAATTTCTATATATATGTCACAATGTAAATAAATCCATTTCCGTTGTTAGTTTCAAAATAAACGACGTTTATATTAACATATGCGCTTTTAATTATATATATATATATAGTAAATTATAAACTAAATTTAATTAAATGTAATAAATTTTCTTGAGTTAAATTGTTTAATTCTATTATTTTAATTGACGACAATTATTGAATAGAAGCAATAGCGACTTATAGAAATGATTAAAAATAACTCGATTTGGATATGATTTGACAGTATGAGTTTAATGGTACCTAAGTGTCTAAAACGCTACAAATCTTCTTTAAGAAAGTTAATAGATACTTTTACATACGTGTCTTTTTTAGAAAAATTTATTACGCATATTTAAAAAAATAAAATAATGTTTCCATATTTCTTCGAACAAGCGGGAATTGACGGAAACATATTCGCGAATTTCTCAATTATCTTGATAGCAGTTATGCTTATCTTGCTGGCATAAATTTTCCGCTTACCTGTTATGCGCGTACATGCAAAGATACACCTTGTAACATTCGGTGAATACGTCGAAGTTTTTACATTCTGTAATAAAAACGTAAGAGCGTATCGCTCGTGTATATCGACATTCTTTAAAGTCGAACTGGCCGTATTGTGTACTTACGTGCCGATAAGTATCGCGAATGAAACGAGTGTCTCGTACGAGAGCTTTTAAGGCGCGTGTGTCGCTTTAAGGCGCAGGAGTAATTTAAGTCTACCTCGCGAGAGGGACCGCTACCGAGAAGCACGCAGCATCCACGATCGATTCGTTCGCGTGATACGTGTCTTATGCAAATACACGGATATTCGGCGCGTTTATCTTAAGGCTTATGTCTGATAAAAAATAATGAGCGCATACAACTTGTACGTCAAATCGCATTTAACGATTTACGGTTTTAAGAAAGAGACAAATGGAGATTATTCGAGATGTAATTCTGGTTACTGCGAAGGTGTACATTGTCAATGTATACATGAAGACTTATATAAGTTGTTTTTAAAAGGAGACCTGTAATATATTTGTATTCTTTGGTAAATTATGGACGCATTTTATTTGAGAAGGATCTGAATTTATTAAAAGAATGTTTGTGCGTATATTTTAATATTATACATCAGAAATGCATGTTAATAAATAATTATCATGTCAAAAGCTGATAAAATTAGCTTAGCGTATTATCTCATCTCTTAGAATGAGTTTATAATGGTTTCTGTCTTAATACGCGTTACTGTAATAACTAAATGTCGGAATATACATAACACTAAAACATAATGGCATCATACCGTTTAACATAGATGTCGTGGTATTTAAAATCTTATTAAAGAGCAGCTTCTCCTATAGAGGTGACTGATTTGCATAGTCATTTTCACAAGGCTTAGTGAACTCGCGAACCTGAGCTCAATACACTATGAGCACTCACATATAATTTATACACTGATGAACACACATTTTTGTACGTGATAATGCAATAAAAACGTTCGATGAAAAGTGGAAATAAGATACAATCTAACGTAACCCTTAAACCCAAGACTGTCACTGCTGAACGTTACAAACATCAACTTCAGCGTGTGAGTGATGAAATCGAACGTAAAAGACCTTTTACTGACAAAGGGCCTAAACTGGTAATATTGCTGCACGCCAACGCAAGATCTTACACGGCGAAAGCGACTAAAGACACTCTTAATTTGCTGGGCTGGGAAGTTTTACCACATCCGGCGTATCCACCAGACTTAGCATCGACAGATTTTCATTTATTTCGATCCCTTCAACATCACCTTGCAGACTTAAGACATACGAAGAAGTCGAAAATTGCGTTAAAGATTTCATTGAATCAAAATCGCCGTGTTTTTATCCGAAGAAATGTGTCGATTTTGGTGGAGATTTACACTTTCCTGACTGAAGCATAATTTCATTCTATGTGAGTAAACCTTAATTCTCACTAAAAAATGGTCGAGAATTAATTTATACACCTAATAAATAGAAAAAGAGCAATTTCTTTCATTAAGTTTGATATTGCGTCAGCACATCGTCGCTGTAACATACAATGTAGGAATAAATTTCGTATTTTAATTTACCAGAAAATCTCGCGGCTTGGACCAGTTGTACCTAATTTAACGAAACAAGAACATTTCATTTTCTTCTGATGGTAATTTCGAGAGCAAGTTGACTGCGACTTAGAGACTGAGTAAAGATGTTGGAAGCGCAACGGTAATGCATGCGTCTCTTCAATTATGTTCCGCGGACTGTGGATCCGCGGAACGCAGGACGACGCGCCGCGGCGGTCGTCGTTGCGGAGAAGAAAAAAAGAGAGATGTGGCTGCGGGAGGGAACAGAGGGAGGTGGGCTGCCGCATCAGCCAGGGCGAATAATCTGATCGGCTGGAACATTTGTTTGGAATGTCGTGCAAGTGAGCGTCGCGCACGGCGCGTTCCACGACTCGGCTCATCGGTTAGGTGTACACCGAGCAACGATCCGCTTCATTAACGCTGCGACGATCCGAAGATAAGACTGGAATACAGGTTGGGGTGGAGTCGGTTGAACATGAGAGACGCACTTCGTGCTTGCGAAATTCTGGAGAAAGAATGGGAGAATATTTATGAACAGGTGAACGTGAAGTAAATTAACTTGGGATATCAACTTCTTGGGCTCACATGATTATCATTATTATTATAAAATTAACTTCAGAGCTAACTCAATTATAAATCTCTATATAAAAAATGTCAAAAAAAAATTGAATTTTATTTATATTACATTTGTAAATTTTAATTATTATCAAAATATTCTTAGTATTCATTTTATTTTTCTCATGCCTACGAGTTATGTCATTTTTGGTTTCTGGAAATTAATTAAGCGATTTTTAATTAATTTAAATTAAATGGATCTTATAAATCCAGCATAACTATATTACAGATTTCTCGTCGGTTCGGAGAGTTAAATTTATGTAGGAGAGATAATTTCGTATTGCGAACCAATATGTTATTATGTTGCGTCGCAAAGTTAAGGTGGAAAGTAAGATAGTATTTATATTTTATCTCTAATGTTGAAATCTTATGACAGTCGATTTTGCAATTATGAATCTATCTAATTATAGTCATCGTAGTAAGGAAATTTATGTTGAATGCATTCACATTGATTTTCTTTTTTTGAAATACTTTATACATCAATTTAAAAATTGATGCATAAATCAAATTGGAGAAAAGAATGCAGTTATTGCAGAAACTTATAAAATAGCTTGAAATTTATTACTTGAATTTATTATTGATGAAACTTATTGTCAACATTAATATTTGCTTATTGCTACTTAGCGTTCTCTTGGGATATTTTATTTTGTCACTTGACAGTTTCTGTGATAAATCAATTTACTTTGTCGTTAGTCGATTATTAATAGGGTATTACACTTGGTAAGGCGACGTTAGTTTTAAATGCGCGAAAGTCCATGTAACTTCACGCATCACGGACGAAAGGAAGGCAGAACAAGCGATAACCTGTCCTTTGCTTAAGTAGAGAATCGAACTTGTTGTAATTTAACCGCTCGGTCCTCTTCAACGCTCCTTGTATCTACCACGGAAGGTAGACACGCCTACGTGTAACGCAGGTTTTATCGCGTTTCTCGTATTCGGCCATTGCGAACAACTCGTTTTCGTTTTGGAACGAGCCGAATATCTACACGCTGGCGATTATTAATACTTCGTTCGTTCCGATTTTACATATCGAAAGCAGAGTTTCACACATTTTATAGCTTGCGATCCACGTGGTCCTTGTAAATATCGGTACTTGCAACGAGTAATTCTCGTTGAGAAAAATCTTGCATCTTTTATGTTTGTAATAAGATGTGTACACGAATAAATATTCTATATGGAAAACATGATATTTTGCCTTATTATCTAAAAATTTATCTAGATACAAATCTGATAATAATTTTTTTTGATGATCAAAATAATTATGTAGAATGCTTATATGTTAATACTGCAAAAAGTTTTGACATTCTAGCAATCAGTTTGAGTATCGTACATAATTATTAAAGTATAATTAATAAGAATATAAAATATAATTATTAAAATATCATCTTGTAATTATTTTGATAATCCACATAAAATTATTTTTAGATCTGTATCTAGCTAAGTTTTTAGATATTTTAACAAATTTGTTCTTTTCGTGTATATCGATGACTGATTACGTTGATGTAGGGTAATGGTATACAGTATACATGCTCATTACTTTTTTCGAACGATCACGTATGAAAGATATTGGGATAACACTATATATTTCTGAGTAGGTTACGTAAAGAGAATTTTTGTCATAACTTAAAAAAATGGAAAGATGGGAAAATGAAAACATGAAAAATAGTAGGATCACAAAGATAAATGCAACTCAAAAAGAGGCAATGAAGAGAAAAGATTGAAAAATGATGCAGGAACTTGTGGGTATTCTACATACAGGTAATCTACATATGACGCCACACGATGACACGCCTTCTCATGTATGATTCATAAAAATTTCTTTTTAAAACTTTTTCAGTTGTATAATTAAACTATGTGTTCTTGTCGTTCTTTTGGTTGAATTAAATATCCCTGGCTAATACCGATACCGAAAAAAAAAGTGTAATGCATTATTTTAGGTGATGCTTACTACTTAGAAAAATCTAAACAATCTGGAATTTTTTCAAGGAATTTCTTTTTTATCATGGAAAAAAATTAGGGATTTTTGTTAAATTTTATTGGTATTTAAGAAAATTTTGTAAATTTTACATTAAAATTTAAATTCTGTTTCTTTCTGAAAATAATGTTTGTGCAATCATCTTTTTTAGACTATAGTTTCGTGGAATCTCTGTTTTCTACTAATTTACAATATATAGTTTTTTGCGTCACTTACGAGTACACTACAATTTACTTCAAGGTTGCATAAAACAATTCTCTAATTTTACTCAGAATTTTGAATTAAAAGATCCGAAAAATTCAGGAATCTCAGAGAATGTTTTACAAGATTTTAGTAAACGTACTGGTTGTATATATTTAATTCACATATTTCCTCCTTCTTATAGATCGAGTCATTATCAAGAGACGCTGTCCTCGAGAAGCGCCGCGTGGTATTTCGAGCAAACTTTGCAGGGCGACGAGCGCAGAAGTAACGTGTATCTTTAAACGGTTCGGAGCCATATATATCCTACATTTACGCGACATCGGAATCCGCGCTTTTATCGAATTACCTAGACACATTTGCGGCTAATGAGAGCAATCGCGCGCGAGTCGCGCCTTTGCCGTCGTCACTGCCGCCGACACTGTCGTGTATTTACGCACAAGTATAAAGATATATATGTCCGTGTATATAACAGCGGGCGCGTACATGCTCGAGCTTGCATCGCACCGCCAGCACTTCGTCACAAATTGCCTGGCACGCTTTTTCCCTGCGAACCCTCGGCCTCCCCGAAGGATCGTGCTCCAACAGCTCCTAAACACACCATGCGAATAAGAAGACGAAACCGCGATTACAGAAAGAGTCCCTTGGATCTAGTAAAAGGAAGGTTCCTTTCGACAATCCGTTTAAATTATTTCTCGATTCTTCTCGTATTTATTTTGTATCTTTCGGGCTCAATCTAACGCCGTAAAGATGCGATTATAAAATTGTGTGACACGCAGGAAAAATTTATTTTAGAAAAACGATATTTTAAATTTTTAATTCGAAGTATTTAGCATATAGATTTTTTAATATTCAATCGTCTGGTTTTTGACACATTTGAATAAATAATTTTGATATTTTCAAGGATAAGAATCTGTAGATTTTTTATAGAAAAATTTATTTCTTTTTAAAGAAAAATTTATTTCGAATTTATAAAATTTATAAACTCGAAATAAATTTTTCTTTAAAAAGAATTTTTCTTTGAAAATATAGCGAAGGAGATCCAATGTGAGTTTGCGATAACACCTTCGTTTTCTATGTGCTCACATGGATTTCTATGTATCCCTGCATGTCATTCCGCCCGTGTCGGTTTGGCTCTTTTTGCGACGATTGATTTATGGTTGTAATGGAATCATTTATTTCCCTGTGTGGCACGGTCTTTAGTAACCAACATACGTGTATCCCTTTAGCATACTTCAGTCTGCTTTATTCTTTCATAGTCGTGCAAAAGAACGAGAGTCAGGCGGCGTTCTAAATTGCAACGAAATTCTACTTCTTTACGAGGTGACATGAGTATTTTCAATGGAAAACGTTAGTATTAAAATTTGAATGGTCATCTAATTCTAAAAGTTCCTAACTATCGCTGTTATCATATAAATATTTATAATGAACATTAAGTTGTCCGCGATATTTTTCTTCGTATATCGATAAATCAAGATTAAAAACTATTTCTATTATGACACGCCGTTTATCTTGTATTGTATAAATTTATAATCGCTTAATGGTTGATGATACTCTTCTTTCTGAGTCTGCAGTTTTTTGTAAAAAAATGTGAAAGGGGGTTAATCATCCTATTCACGATTTCTCCCGCGCTCATAAATTTATGAATCGGCTAATACCATTGTTTACAAAATTACATATAATAATCTACATAGAGCATTAATTCGTTTAATGCACGATTTTTTTCTATCGATGTACAATTACATTGTCTGGGAATTAATAATATATGATTTATAACATCCGGTGTATAACAAAGTATCTTTTATTATAGCTTTCGGATTTTCTTATGTCATATACATTGTTTCCGGTGTTTTATGTTGGTCTGTATCTCTTTCTAGTATTTCTCTTCACTTGTTGATTGAAAGAGACTCGTAAAAAAGATTGAAAATTAAATTGGTAAAAAAATTTTCGGGCATTGCTCTACTTTCTGAATTTCTTGGAGTGAAATCTTACTCCAAAAGAGTTAAGTACTGTTATTATTGGAAAAGAATGAAAAATTTGCACATTTAAATAAGAGTGGAAGATTTTCACTCTTTTCTTGAGATTCACTCCAAAAGAAAATAATTTTATTCCTTTTTTCGGAGTGAATCTCACTCCAAAAACGTGAAATCTCACTTCAGTGGAGTGAAAATTTGCTACTCCTACTCAAGAGTGCAAATTGTTTACTTTTTTTCATTAGTAGCAATATTTTAATACTTTTAGAGTGAGATTTCACTTTAAGAAATTTGAAGAGTATTGCTGGTTTTATGTCTAACTTATCTTTAAGATAAGTTCACAATTAGCTAAATTACAAAGTATTACTTTTCTTGCATTACTTTTCTTATGACTAAATTGCATTTAATTTACTTTCGAGCTGTATAATATTGATGTTAACTTTTCGTGTGAATCTTGCATAAGACTTGACAACGTAATGGACTCGCAAGGAATTTATGAAATTAGAAAGGATATGACAGACATTTGTTTATTTTCATCTTATTTGAACGACTTTTTATATCGCGTACAATGCGCATGCAAACGCGCACAGATTTTTCAGGCATATGAGATTGACGTTAATTGATCATACTTTACGTAAGGTACATACACTCGGTTTTAGCGTAAACATTTGTAAAAGTCTAAAAAACTGAAAGCTCGCCGCGTTATAGAATATATTACAGATCGTTATTTGTATGTTTTCACAGCTTTATTTGGATAATCGTGCGCAATTACGCCTGCGAACACAAATCTATTTTTCAGCCACGCTTCAGAATCGACGTTAATTTATCGCATGGCTTACGTAAGATGCACTCGGTTGCACAGCGAACGTGGCGCGGAATCGTAATTTGCGTATTAAGAAGGAAAGTACGAGAGCGTGCCCGCCTTATTATTCCTTATCTCGAGTCGTACCTGTCTCTTTCTCCCCTCTCTATATAATCGCACACGTTATGCGCTCTGACACGCGTGTATTAAAGCGTGCGCAGCACCCGAGGCGGATACCCTTCGCGCCGACAATTACGCAATCCATTGCAATTAACAGCATTAGCCGGCCGCCTTAGATCTAATCGAAGCCGCGTCGCTCGCATCGCGGTAATTATCGTGGTCGATGCTTAATATTTCACATGATAATGGCGACCGATGGCAACCCCAGCTGGTCGGTCGCGAACCTCATTCAACCCTCCAGTTCGCCATTCCCTGCGTCTTTTTTTTGTCGTTTTGTATTACGTGTGTTACGTTCTCGTCATTACGGGTACTATTTTGCCCGAGAAAAGTCTTACAACGATATAACGTTTCTGCAGTCTGAATAATTTCGCGGTCGACGGGAAATTTGCGCTTCGCGGAGGGGCTATTGTGCGTTGGCGTCATGTAGACCGTGCACGCAAACGCGATCTGATTCGAAGGTAAGGGTGGTTCTTATCGATTAGCCAGGAATTTATTTTTCTCCATTAGTCTTATGTCCCTTTCTGTCGATGTATAAATTAACTTTAATCTCATTTTAATTTACTCATTATTTTTTTATAATGTTTTGAACTAGAAAAAAGTAAATTAGAGCGAAGTTAAAATTAATTCACGTTGGTAGAAATGGATATTAGTAGGAAATAGTGCAAATTATATAAAAGCTTCTATTTTCCCATGTGCATTTTTTGTTTTACATTTTATGTCCATTTCTATCAATTATGTAGATTAACTTTAATCTCATTTTAATTTACTCATTACTTTTTATAATGTTTTCAACTAGAAAAAAGTAAAAAGTAAGTTAGACTGATTAAAATAAATTTATACTGGTAGAAATGGATATTAAGTAGAAGTGGAAAATGTAAATAGAAAACTTTCGTTTCTCGATATGCATTTTTTATTTTACATTTTGCTACATTTTTTAGAGAGATATATCTTTTCATTTGTGTACTTTTGATATCATTGACTGAATATATCGGTTTTTAATATTTATAGTCCATTTTGTAATGGTAGTTTATTCTCTAAAAACATCTTTATATTGTATGATAGATAAAGCGCGCGTTTTTGCTCGCTTCACGAATTACCATCGTTCATTCTATGATTTTCTGACTTTTCATTTCCTCTCCGAGACGTTGAAAAGAATCCAATATGTAAGGCTCGTCACGATGAGGATTCGAACGTCACGGATCATTTCGACAACAGGCGGCTCTTTAAACGATCCGTGACGTCGGATTTTTTTTCCCGACGAGCCGTCACTTCTCCCGGGTCGGCCACGCGTGACGACACTCACCACCGCGACTGGGCGTCATTACTGGCTTAGGCTCTCTCTTCTTACGACATTTATTGCCGAGCTTGGATACGTACTTCAAGACCCATTCGACCCGTCGCGTCGGACGCGATAGCGACTACGGGGCCGTAACTCCGGCCGCAGTTTCCGCGGTGGCACGTCGTCGTGCTCAACGAGCCTTCACGAGGCTTCCTCGGAAGACGGCTGGACTCTCTCAGGACGGTCATTGTCAACAGTCGCGATGCGGAGGCTCATTTAACGTCGGCGGACAATCGTTTTTGCCACCTTCGATGGCGGTAGACGACCACACGGCCCCGGTTTATGCTAACGCGTTAATAATGATTGACTTTTTGTGTCGCGCGGCACGTTGCCGCTCACCGTCGGCCGTTCGTTCGTTCTTTCGCTTGTCGCGACCGGCTGGCCGGAGCTGTAATTCCGGCCGCTTTATTGGCGCGATCTTCGGGACCAAACGGCGCTTTATCGCCGATTAATGGTACGCAACTGGCATACCGTGTATGCACGCTGCGCATTATGGCGATAAACGGGACGCCTCGGCGCGGCCGTTAAGACGCCTCGCTCTCGCGCGATGCCGTTAACGTCCGTTATTTATTCCGCCCTGAGTATGTTATCTCACCGTTGGACCGATTTATTTACTGACACGCGTTTACCACGGTTCATCCGGTATGCATTTTGTGCACTTTCGCCGGAACGATATGTTGTCAACGTTGTTTTGTGTGGAGGTACGTAGAGTCTCGTTCTTCTTTATTCTCATTTTACTGCCGGCGTGATAAAATATTTCTCTTTAGGCTTATAACGCGCTTTCCTTCGGTACTATCTTTTATTCGTCTCTCTCGTGAGTATTTTAGTTTATACACGGTATACAAAATCTCTATCATCGTTACGTGCATTTAACTCTCCGGAGTCAAAATCTGTTACTGACACTAAGTCTACAAGACTCCTTTAATTTATATTAATTAAAATGGCATTAATTAATATTAAGGAACCAAGATGATATAGTTCCATGTATTAAAATGAAAGAATACTACCCTGATAATTTCACGCATCTTATCAACAGTTACTGGGCGGTATATTAACTCTGTTCAGTAACTGAGAAGTAAAACTTAGGATCCTAATCAAGATGTGACGCTTTGTCTGTAGTTATCGCGCAAAAGATGGACAAAAATCTTAAATTTTGCATAAGTTTAAAGTAGATGAACTTAATTATGAACAAAATTTTTTTAGCTGCTATACTAATTCGGTTCTTCGGTTGACTTCGTGCGAAAAACGAAAAAAAGTTGGAAAATTACAGTTTTGTTATCGGCTTCTGGCATCGATTCGTAACAATATTTGCTTTATATAAAAGTTTTGTACTTTGTACCTATAAAATTAGATACTTAATACGAAATATTAATTAGTTAGAAAATTTGTACGTATGTGTGAGTGCGATATTGATGTAGTAGTATATAAAGATATGTCGATGTGTCGCATTTTAACGGTAAAACAGCGATCTCATCGGAGTTCAGGCTTCACTTTAGGATTTCCTTAACTAGTGCCTTTTGCCAGATTAAGGGTTAAAAGGATGCGAGCGACATGCAAATGCACATGTTATCAAATCGATTATAATCGATGTCAACGGAACTTGGCGAGAACTTGGTGCGAACGACACGAATGTACGTCCGCTAACTCCTGAGTCGAAGGTGCATGGTGTTACCGTTAACGAGTACCGACATGGTCGGTGAAGTTGTCACATCCTCGATGTCCTGCGCACGCTCCTTTTTGCTCGACAGTCCGTCCGCTTTCCTCACCCTCCGCGTTTTCTATGCCTTTGCTTTTCTCTCGCTCTCTCAATATCTGCCTATGTTCGCGCGTTCGAACGTGTGCTTTTTCCTCTATAGGAAGGACGACCTTCCGTGGACGGGCATTGAATCGCCACCTGAAGTCCAAACCCGCCTGTCGACGCGTCCGAGTGCATTTATATCCGCACGGTATGTGCGCGCATGTCCGACGAATAACGACGGCTGTTGCTGTCCCGTTCACTCGTCCCCGAGAACGAACAGATCTGCATTCCTCATCCTCGTGTATCGGAAATCCCACGGTGCATGGGATATGCTGCAGTAGCATCGCGCAGATTTAATGAGGCCTCCGCATAAAAAATGTCGATGCTGGTAGGAAGTTAGTAGCAGAAATTGCAGCCTATGATTTTAAAAAATAGTGTATATTAGACAATAAATAAATATTAATTTAAATCATGTTGAAAATGTAAGATCGCATCAAAAACATCACATGAATTATTATATATTTTTCTTCTCATTACTTCTTTTTATATTCAAGTATTTGCCAAGTATTTTATAAAAGTTAAATTGCATTTAAGCTATGAATTTATAAATAATTTTCAAGAATTTATTTTTATTGCAACTACAAATATAATTTACTTTTATTGCATCTTCTATTACGAATATGAATTCTTTGATTATTGCAATTGTTTAATGATTATTGTTAAATATGTCGCAACTTAGGACAGGATGATTACTTGAAAAAGAAGCTAGACACACACACGGGAATAATATTAACTTGTAGTACATAATAATTTTTCGGTTTTTTACTACACATGATGAGTCATTCGTGTCCTGGATTAATTTTCATCATTTTTACAAGTATAAAAAATTATCAAGTGATTCTTACATATACTTTAAACATCTTTAAAAAGTATTTATAAAGTTATGTGTTTAAAAAAGGAAAGGATAGAGATTATTTAGACACGTTATACTTTCAGGCGCGATTTTTTATTATCTGGTTAATTTGTGGTTCAGACTTAACTTCACTTAACTTGATAATGTAAAAATTGTGTTTTTCTAGCTATGAGTAATCACTAAACTAATGATTTTGTAATGCAAGTAACTTTAAAAGTTATTCACTACAAAACCATCAGCTCAGTAATTAACCATAGATAGAAAAATACAATTTTTACATTATCATTAAATTAAGTCTAACAAGTTAATCAGTAAATGAAAAATCGATCTTTAGTATTTCAAAGAAAAAAAATTACGCAGGACACGAATGGTCTATCGTATGCATAAAGGTTTAATAATTAATGTTGTTATTTAAAAATAATAGTATTAATTTATTTTATAAAATAAATGAAAACATCAATTATTTTATAACGCGATAATTACACATATATTTCCACTTTTATTTCCTTCGACTATTTATGTATCGCTTCTTAGTCACGGGGTTAGAGATCGTTGTAACGACGAGAGTACTGATCAACCGAAGCATCCTGATGTTTGCTCTCGAGGGCGATTAGTCGTGACACGGTCCGTGAGAGACACTCAAGATAAGTCAAGCCACGACAAGTTCCTGCGACAAGCTTCGGTACCGGAAGCGGAATGCCTTGCGATATATATATCAAGCAGGAACAAGCGGAGGGTGCGTTGTCCATGGACAGGCAACAACGATGGTTAGCTATTGTGACGCTGCCAGGATTAAAGCCCGATAAAAATCGTAAAAATGACGCGTAACAAATGCCGCGTGCGCATACATTAGCCCGTATTAATACCCCTGCTTAGATTTATTAATGCCCATATTATATTCATGCGTCGCTACGAACCGCTTAGCGGCATGGCTTGCTCTTCGCTCCGATGATATATCCAGTGTCTCGGTCGCTCTATTGTTCAGAAAAGCCGACCAACGAGGATTCGCTCCGCCGCTCTTTCGACCAATCTGTTAAACGCTTTAGTAATAATTGCACGGTTAGTAATGTCATAAATACAACTTTTGGCATACTTTTGATGTACTTGTTAATTAATTAGGTTTTTATTGATGGGATGTATTATAATTTTATTAATTTTGGGTTTTTGTGATATAAACGAATTAGTGCCAATGCTGGTTGTCACGGATTGTTATAGCATTAAATGCTATTAAACTGTTAAATTCATAATGTTTAATTATACTTATAATTTCAGTTATTTTTAATCATTTTTATAAGTCGCCACTGCTCCTACTCAATATATCATTAACCTTTAAGTAGATAGGTGAGGTGTTCAAAACGTTCCAAAAATAAACTTTATTTTTATAGTTACATATTTTTTAATTAAGTATGTAGAGAATTAAATTTACATTATTTATATCTTTATGAAATAGAAGAGTATTAAAGTAATGAATTAAAAAATTTTTGGATAATACTTGTTATTTTCCTCTCTCAAAACGTTGTTAAGATAACGTGTAGTGCAATGTACTGTGGTCACCTATCTATTTTTAGGTTAACATATAAAACAATGGAGTTGAACAATTTAATTCAAGAAATGTATTAAATTTAACTCAAATTTAGTTTATTATTATTTACTAAGCGAATATGTTAATAGGGACGTTGTTTACTTCGAAATTAAATAACTCAACCACAGAAATGAATTGATTTACATTTTGACAAACATGGAAGTTCAAAATGTTATTTAACTCGAGAGATTATGTTACCATTGCTTCTTTCTAACAAAGAAGTATGTGCGTAAATTTATGGACCAATAACGCAGCGACACCCGAGACTCGTCCCGGTATTTCCTTCCGACGTTCTTCGATAAATCGATTTAAAATCACTGACAGTCGCGG
>NW_017256169.1:1414087-1433955 GCF_001594055.1 Mycetomoellerius zeteki
ACATTACCACCGGCACGTCGCGCGTCGCGCTACGTGTGCGGTTGTAATTGCGGCGAGTAACGCTGCAAATGCATACATAATGCGCTACCGAGCTGTCGCGGAGTATCATTACCGCTGCGAATCGGATGATTTATGCCGTGCCGGGTATATATCGCGGCATATACGCGCTTTGCATCATCTTCGCTCCCGGCTCGCTCGCTCGTTCGTAGGTGACTTAATTGTTTCATCGGGACATTCGCATTCGACGATAAGTTCTTTGGAAGCAGAACGATGTATGGAGCGGGAAGTTTGGGTCGGGTGCACTTATGTCGAGGTTAACTTTAAATGAGCGATGTGCTGTCTCTTTTCTTAGATTATACGCTCTTAATCTTCTCAGATCAAACTTTCTCGAAAGAAGATTAAGGAAATTAGAGAGTCCACGTACAGTAAAAAAATATTTAATATTTGTGTAAACCGATGCTTGTGTGTTAAAATTTTTGTGTTGAATTTTTAACATGAACTGAATATTAATTTAATATAATGGGATCGTTTGAATATTTTGTAGTAATTTTACTAAAAGAATATGCTTCCACATTGTACTTCCAAAGTGTTAAAGCGTCAAAGTTCATAAAGTATCATTTTTCATGTTAATTTTATAATATTTACGTTATTTTTTAACTTATTTATTTTAAATTATCGTAAAAGTTTAGGTGGGCTGTTTAGGACATGTGAAATGTGTTAAATTTAACACAAATTTTTTAACTGCTGTCTGTTCTTATTATTAATATTTATATTGTTAATATAGACACAAAGAATTAGTATTTCGAAAATATTAGAATTTTTTTCGATTATCGTAATATCAAATATTTGAGTATCTCTTGTGTGTGTTGCGATTCCTTCTTTAAGGACGCAGTAGTCAAGATCGCAATAGCGAACGACGATAAAATCATGGAATAATTGCATCGATAGAGAATGATATATATCGGGTCGCCAAACATGCGTTGCATTACCATTACAATGATTCACAATGCTGTATCAGTGAATATCTCAGATGGGGTGCGCGAATCTTAGAAACCACTATTGTCTCTTCGGAAAATATTGCTACTTATTGTTGGTACCGTACATTTACTGGCTATGTAATTGCTCGGTAGTGTTGTATTTTAGCGTTTGAAATTTTTACTATGACTATTAATTTTATTTCATTTAATAGGAATTTTTTAGTCCATGCATAAACATAGATATCACAAAATTGTCGTTAAGAACGAAAATCCTATAAGATCTCGTCAATGTTTCATCGTAATCTGTACACGACTACTATTTATTGTTCTATTATTCATTATTTTAACATACGTTGACAATAAGACTGCCATTTTAGATCTGCTAACCATTTTAATTTTTTTTCTTTTTTATTGGAGATACAGAATATTCAAAATATGTGAATATAATATAAATAATTATAACGATACAAATAATAACCAAAATAACTTTCCACTAACGGAAAATGAGGATAGGAAATTAAGGATGCCAAATTGGCATCTTTGGCAAGTGGTATTTTTAATGAGATACTATCGGTTATTCTAGTGTTAAAATCAAACTGGGAACTTGATGTTCTCGATAGTTTATCACCTGATACTTTCTGTTGGTCCTTACAGCTATGGTGATCGCGGTCGCCTCCGCACGCGGAGGGGCGTTGCGGCTTGCAAGAGCGTTGTCGTGACGACACCTAGCACGGCCACCTATCCATGCATTATGCATCTAATGTTAGATACATGAGGTATACGGAGGCGCTAGACTCATCTTCCCAGGGCCCTGAGAGTTTATAAGGTCGGACGCCAACGTGTCTACCTGTCGTCAAAGCTTAGGTCGTCCCTTTGTCACCTCACCTGCGAGGCGGTTTTAATGCCGAGACTCTGTCGCGCGACACTTTGACACGATCGTTTCTATTTCACCTTGGCCAACCTTGAATTTTAGTTTTGTTCGTTTAGAGAATCGACATTTTAGTACCTTGAAAGTGGCGTTTCTTATTAATGCTGAAAGCGAATATCAGCAAGATTTTTCCTTTCCTTTATTACTCCGTACCTTATTTATAATCTTTATGGCTACAGACTTGAAGATAGATTTAAATTTTTGATAGATAGGTTATTTTATATTAATTCTAATTCGTAAAATAGAAATACGATTACATTTATATTTCATGGTTTAGCTCTTTTTTGTGTTACGTTGGTATAATTATAATTCATTAATTTTTTTTATAATTTAATGTAGAAAATAAAATATCTGAGTTGTGTATATAATTCTATATGAAAGTATACAATAAAAAATATGGTATGAATTTAACATATCAATGTGTATATATATTTTTCACTGTGTTAATATTAAATCTACATTATATTTTTTTGGAGTATACGAGTAATATTGCAAAAAAGTAAATTTTCTAGCGGTTCGACAGCGACGCAAATCTGTTTTTTATAGACTAGGAAATCAGAGCGTAGGTATCGTTTTTGTTTGGCGGTGGATCTTTGATATTGATCCGTATTTTTCGCAACAGATTCCGTCTGGCTACGTATTGACGGGCTTTAATTGGTTTTCATTACAGATAATTAATCGAGTTAACGTAGCAGCTAAATGCAATCGTTTACGGCAAGTACACGTGGGATTGGAACATCATGATATTTTCCATTTTTATTTTACATAAGATAACACTTCATCTAGCGTGGAGAAAAGAGTTGTTTGAATTAAAAGATCCATGTTAGGAGTAATTGGATACTTGTAAAAACAATGTTACGATTATTTTGTGGATAAATCTTTTACGTCTCTTAGTGAGAGTATAAAACCATCTTAGCACCGCAAGGCATTTCGCAATCATTGCCTAACTCGACATAATATGCTCGCTTTGCAATAAGAGTGAAAGAATTCTGAAGTCATCCGGGTGTGTCTTCGTGGCAATGCAGCGCGGCCTGAATGCGCAGTGCGTTTGCTATAGGTTCGGTTTTTGTTCGAACTCATACGAGTTGTTCAAGAATTACGTGGAATTCCGTCTATCACACACAGTGCGAGCGAAAAGACAGGTAATTCTCGCCAAGTGTTGAACGCTCGCCTTATTGCGTTACTCGTAACGATTTGCTGACAATAATTATGTGGCAACAAAATAAATTCGTCAGTGTCGCTTCTTATGGTACTAAATCTACTTTTTGGTTTAATGTCTTGAATTTTCACATACCTTTGGTAATGTTTTAGTGCGCTATAATGTCACATTTTTATATATATTCGAACAAAAAACATGATGTGTATGTGTTTACTATTTAGAAAAATTTGGAAAACTTGAAATTTTCAGAGAATTTCTTTTTTCGCTCTTTCTTTTTTCACCTAGGGATTTTTGTGGAATTTTCTCGGTCGGAAATTTCTGGAATTTTACTTTTAAATTAAAATTCTTTTTGAAAACATTGTTTCTTTCATTATTTTTAAAGATGTATATAATCCCCGGAGGGTCTCCCTGGTTTATACTTTACAATATATGTCTAGTTTGTTTACGTTAGTTCACTCCAATTTATTTAAAAATTGCATTAAAAATTTTTTAATCTTATACCTGGAACTTCGAATAAAAATATCTAAAGAATCTAGAAATTCTTAAGAAATTCTTTACAACTTGTAAATTAAAGATTTTAATAAATTTTCTGATCGAGAAAATATCTTATCATTATTTAGTATGTACTTTTCTGAATATCAATACTAATCAAAGGAGAATTATTTGACATTTTCCTTAAATTTCCTTATATCTATTTTATTTAGATTCGTACCTATTTGACAGATAAATGGTTCAAATCGAATTCTTATCGAAATCATCGTTATCACTCAAGTAATAATGCGTGGCAAAGAAGTGGTACGCTAATTTTAGTACGCATAGCGGTATCCGAGAATGGAAATCTCTCTAACTGACGTTCTCACTTTAATCACCGCTGAGGGAGTCTACGAGATTAATTACCGGTATCTCTTATTCGAGCGCAGGTTGATTAGATTCGACCCAAAAGACCACGTGGCGAAACGCGCCGCGCCCCGCCGCGTTGCGCGTTACAACTTCGCCCCGGAGATCTGCGGAAAAGAGAGAGGAAAGTCATTTGCATATTAATCTGTATAATTAACTGGCGCTAACTAATCGCGCGCGTTTAATTAGTGTTCTGCGCGCGAGCTTGTACGATAAAGTGCAATAATGATGCCTGACGGGAATACCTTTATCGCGCTTTCGAATTTTCCTCTTCTGGGGCTCCGTCGTTCCCTTGACGATCACTATATATCTGCGTCTCATCTTGAAAACTCGCAAGAAGAACACGAAAATAAATTTGATTATTTAACGAAAGTTCAACTAAATTTTCGTTTCTTTTTGGATCGTTCATTAAATGATCTTTAAGGTATGCTTTTATAACTGACTAGTGTCCATTTTTTGTACTTAAAGTGAAGTAGATAGGTATATGTTTGAAACTTGCGAGAAGGAAAGTTGTAGTGCAGTCCACTGCAGTAATAAGAACTAGTAACTTAACTTTACGTTAATTAATGGGTTTTATGGTCGTTCAATACTTCCGAGAGTAACTTACATAGCGCGAATGTTATCGATCGCTTTGTAGGCTTTCTACACAACTAGCATTGTTAGAAATTGAAGGCGCACATCGCCTCTTTTGTTGTCCCGTACTTACTTTACTTTCACCGCTATTATGTTCCGAATATGAGCCCAAACTGCTGGTCGACTCGTGCATAGTGACGGCGTTCTCGCCGTTGCATAAAGGTGCCGTTGATGTTGTACCATGTAGATCCCGACGTCTGTATCCTTCGGCGGGACGGCGGCTACGCGAGAGGCCAGAAATATTGTTACTATCTGGTTACGCAAATCGCGCGAGAGTTTGCTGCGAGAGAAGAACACAGCGAGTAGGAAAACACATTTATACGACAGGAACAGTATAGAGCGCGGGAGAGAATAGACTAATAAAGATTGAACGGAGGCGATGTTAATAAAGGCCGTTAGTTCCGGATGTTGCCGATGGTATTTCTACGACGTATCGTATCATTACCACGGCGCTACCGCGTCGCATTCGATCGTAGATCAAGTACTATGCGAATAATACGGTACGTTTATGAGATACATTCGCATTTTCTTTATTACATAAGATTAGTAATAGTATGTTAAAAGTTTCTTTTATAGCTGATGATTCATATAAGAATGAAATATGAAATGCTTTTCAGAATAATTCGTAGTTAACTGCCAGGTTTACTTAAGTTGCTATATACCGACTAAATTTCCTAATGTATTTGTAATTTTATAGTTGTCTTGAAAGAAGCTTTTTGATTAAAATGCATTCTAATATCTTTTTAGAAAAAATTCAAATATTTTTTATCCATATTTTCTTATTTCTTACTATTGTTTTATTACCGCAAAATAAAACGACACGAGAGAATATCTAAGCCTTTTTCTCAACACGCTTAAAAAAAATATGTTATTATTTCGGGAATATAACTTTAATTGTTGTGCACTATTTTTAGATATATTAGATATCAAAGGAGCAATGTTAATTCAATCTCTCAAGTTAAATAATACTTCATTATTTTTCACTTTCATATTTATCAAAATGTAAATCAATTCATTTCTGTGATTAATTTCAAAGTAAATAACATCCATATTAATGTATTCACTTAGTAAATAAAAATAATTAATAATAATAGACTATATTTGAATTAAATTTAATAAATTTTTTGAATTAAATTGTTTAACTTGATTGTTTTAATTAAATTGACGACATATTAAATAGGAGCAGTGGCGACTTGTAGAAATGATTAAAAATAACTTAAATTTAATACCTATAATTTAGCATTATATGAATTTAACAATGCAGGCGAAATCATTTTTGACACGCGCTTAAAACGGATCTTCGGCGACTTTTCTCAGTTAGATCGTAAGACGTTATATCGACGATGATCGTAGATTGCGCAACATAACTTAACGGGAGAAATGTGTACGTGTATTGCTGTGCCGTGCAAATACGATACATGATCGCGCGAAGGTGCAGGAAAATTTTAAAGGTCGCGTCCACGCCTCCTCGACTTCTCGCTCGTTTCTCGGCGCCGACCTCTGAGAAGATCATAACTAACCAACCTGTCGGTGCGCTGTCGTTGTTTATGAAACTCGACTCGAAGTCGCGCCTTACCGATAGACATCGATTGGCGCTTCGCGACGTTGTGTGCACCGGGTGGCAGCCTCGTGAATATTTATCGCGCGCGCTGCTCGCGCGACAGGATGCTGTCGGTCTGCGTCGAAAGCCCCCGGCGAACCGGCGAAAGTATATTTTCCGACCAGAGTTTACGTTACGGAGACTGTTGTGCGTCTCGCATGAAATAGTGCATTGGAACTCTCAGTGAGAGAAAAAGAGAAAGAGGCTATATATTTTATAGCATAAAACACGGTTCGGTATAACGTTTGAAAGCTTTGTTGTGCTGAGTATTGCCAGCAGTAAAATTCTACAATTGATATGACAACTTTATTCTGTATAAAGAAAGCTATTTGCTGAGGATTTTTCATAAGCAGATTTATTATCTACAATGAATAAGTTTCTTTCTCGTCGTGTATAGATGCACTGTTAAATTCTTAATGTCAAATTATACTAAATTCGAATTATTTTTAATCATTTTACAAATCGTCACTGTTCTTACTTAATATGTTAATTTATAATTAAACAATAGAGTTAATTTATTATTTACCAAGTACATATGTTAATATGTTTACTTTGAAACAATTCGACTACAAAAATGAATTAATTTACATTTTGACACATTTTGAAGTCAAAATCTACAAAATGTTATTTAACTCAAGGGATTGGGTTACCACTGCTTCTTTGATATTTAATAATGTGCGTGTGCTTTCATTTGTCTGATTGTGAGTGTTTGTAATCTAACAATTTAATTTTGTATTAATTAATTAATTGTATTTAAAAAATCAAAAGTTATCGGATTAGAATTCGATAAGGAATGACCTGATGAGCTATTTAAAATCTTAGCAGAGGTGTATTAAGGGAGAACGTGATGTGAAAATGAATAAACTTGACGATTCGTGCTGCATATCGATGAAACAGCGGCACTTTCTTGATATCAGCATTTCAGTGCTCAAAATAATAAAAATGATTACAGGAAATAGTCACAAAACAATTACTCTAATACGTGCCGAAATTAGTCTAAAACTTTCTGATCTACTTACTTGATCTACTTTACTTAAATTATACCATCTAAATTTCGACTGGCAGTATCCTCGAAATAATCTGAAACTAGACACTCGAGTCTTCTTGTTTCACGCGTTTCTGAATTTTTCCAACAAATTTCTCGCATACCGTTAATGGCAGTCTTGTGAGAAATTCCTTAACGTACCTAAAGATACCCGGCACGTCTGACGCCCCATCAAGTCGCCCGGAGCCGTCATACGATTAAATCGCGCCGTAACTGCATTCTTTGTCGCGCGTTATTGTGCATCATGGTCGCGCCAGACGCGCGCATTAAACCGAGACGTGTATTTAAAAGCGCACGAAATGGCACGGCTATCATTGTGCGTAATTACATGCGGAGACGTCAGCGCATCGGCGTATTCCAGTGATTCCGGTATTTGATTTCTTCGCATACCACGCGAAATGGTAATCATTTGTCGAGGTGTGACTGGTTCGAACTGGTTTGAAAATTAATATCTCTCTCCATTATGCAATTACATATGTATAACGGTGATCAAAAAGACAATATTATATGCAGTACCTACGTTAATTGTGGAGACATATCGTTATACGAATCGAGAATTCGTTAGATCAACCGGAACAATACCGCAATTGACTTCTATAATAAGCTTGCTTACCATAAGCACCGCTCGCTATTATGCGTAAGTGTACTTGAGTGTGCAATTTGACTCTTTAAACTTTCATTTATAAAGTAGATGTGCAAGTGCACGTTTAATGGTCGAAATATATTTCTTGAATGAATACGAAGTTGGTTTTTCATCTTACAATTAGCAAAAATTTAAAAGAAAATTTTATTACGATAGATATTATTTAATATTGAAGACTACACGAAAGATCCATCGTGTGTAGTAAAAGTGCCAAAAACCATTATATTGTATGTATATTAAGGATTGAAGATCACATCGCTCATTTTTTATGATTCAAATATAACTAAAAAAATATTTTTTGAGTTTATCATAAAAAATACGAAAACAAAGAAAGAAATCTTTATTTTTCTATAAACAGTTATTATCTCAAAATTTTGCATTTTAAAATTGATATCAAAAAATTTTAATGCAAAACGTTCAAACTTATTTTTTAGAAAACTTCGGTTTTTTGGGAGTTGTGTCGTTTCTGTAGTAAATGAACGATATGTTACGAGGAAACGTTCGCGATGAAAATACTAATTTATTCCCGCGGAATAGGTAGTTTGTGTTACGTTGTTCTCTTACGATCGCAAAAATTGCAGAATCGCCTGCCTATGGTTTTGTTCGCCGGTTCATTGATAATGTTAATACAACGCATTATCTGTGATGAGAGAAATGCCGTCCGCGTAATCGAACGCAAAGATAATGACGTGGAAAATTCGAGATAAATGACTACGAGCTACGGCCTCTTGTCTGCATTATAGGTCCGCGCGTCATAGAAGATTGAAGATTGGCGATCACGCGACGTGGTGCGGCGTGGAAATTTACATGACACGGGAATTTGCATGAGGCGTAAACATTGTCAAGTCATTTTTGCAATTTTATAGATAATCGTAAAGACATGGTCAGAGCGAAGGTACAGAGAGAAAATTCAGTATACTCCATGTACGACAAAATAAATCTTTCTTTATTTTAGCAGATTATTTCTCAGAAGTACGAAAATATGACGCTTGTTTCCTTTAAGCTCATTTTTACCGCTGTAGATTAATTTTAATCTCGATTCGATTTTTTAATTCTTGCAACTGGAAAAAGATAAAGAAGTAAGTTAAACCAAGATTAAAGTTAATCTACATTGGTAAGAATAGACATTAATATTTCCTTTTGTACAGAAAGCTCGAAATATAAAAAAAAATTATCTTTTGATTATTTTTCGCACAAAATCAGTTCAATTACAAAACGAATTACGATACGACGTTCAATATCAAAGGCTAATCGAGGCTGTGGGAACGGTACAGGCGGGGCGATTACGGATCCCTGCACGTCCATACGATTTTTCTTCGCGTATCATTGCGTAAGAGCCATAAAGTCATACGGAAGACGGCGCTAGCTCGCACCGATTTCATCGGTCGTCGTATTTCAGTCAGCTTTAAAACAGTCGTAAAACAGCGTCGCATTGCCGCACCGCGCCGCGCTCGAATGCCGCACGCCTAGTATATGCGCGGTGCGATGCGTGCCCTTTCGCAATTAACATACCCGTTTGTCATCTTTCGGCCATCGCGCCGCGATCCCGGCGAGTGCACGTCATCAGTCTCCCCGATTGTATCAATTTGTCATGCGTCGGCAAGAATAATTAGAGTTCCCTTTGATACTCCCCTCCGCTTGATCTAATGATCCGTATTAATGGCGCCCGCACGCGCACGACATTTTTCACGGCGTAAATTTGTCTGTCGAGATCGGTGAGATTGCGTGATGCTCTTCTTGCGTAATGTCTTTTCAGATATTCATCTTGCCAAGTATTTCAAATCAATGTCGATAATTTTCTCCTTTTTTAATAATTACTACACGGAAAGAACAGCGAAATATTTACCGAAATATTTAATAATTTATCTACGTACAGATCTAAAAATAATTTCGTTGGATTATCAAAGTAATTATGTAAGACGCTCAAACTAATTGCTAGAAAGAAAATTGTGCAGCATTGTTCATCATGCTCAAGTTTCCTGTGTAATTATGTTGATGATTCAATCCATTTTCAGATCTGTATTTAGCTAATTTTTTAGATAACTTTAGCAAAGTTGTTCCTTTTCGTGTAAAAAGAGATAAGATAATAAAAATACAAGAATTGATATATACAAAAAATGATTTGCTGTTCAGTTATACGAGTGAATCTGTATTAATGGTTTATCTGTACTTTTTGCTCACTAAGCTGTATATTTCTACTACCATGACATAATTTCTAAATGCAGATGCTCTTTTACTTGAAAGATCACCTTTGCAATTCAAGCAATTAAATTATCATGACAATCGTGATTATTTTACATCGAGTATGAATTACAAAATACTTACATTAAAGATGCGGATAATTAATTGACAATATTAGGAAAACAAATTCTTGCAATCGAATACACAATCGTAGAAATTCTCAATAATGTAACGTACGTTATGTAACATTCCGTGCGCGAGATTTATACCGATGCAGATACAGATCTCTATCTTCGATCTTCCAATCGTCGTCCACTCAAGGAAGATTTAACGTCGCTACGAGAGACAAGTCACTCGGGCAACAGTCCTGTTTCTCGTAGCGTTGCGTACGCTGTGTCTCTTGAACGCGGTCCCGCTTTGGCATGTGCGGTTACAGCGAGTAATTAAATTGATTGAACGCTCGCGGCTCTTCTCTGATTCGCCGCAGAATCACATAGGACTGTGCGCAGCGAGTATGCGGGTTGGAGACACAAAAGGCTGGTCAGCGTAACGCTCGCTATCACGGATGCTGATGAGTCCCCTTCGTTATCCGGTGACCCGTAAATCTCCGGAACCGCATCTCTGACCGCGCGGTTTTCCGCCTTTTCAAACTTCACCGCTCGAGCTGTTCCATTCCTCCGCTCTCGATCACTCCGTTCCCACTCCTCTCCTCCTCTTCCAGTCGTCAACGCCGATGGACACGCGGCCAGCTAGCTCACAATAGAGAATATCGTTTTATTGCCGATCCTGGAATTGCGCTCCTCTCTCACCACGCGCTCGTAAAATCAGGGAAGGACGATTGCGCTTGCTCGTAACAGAGAGAACTGATTACGGGCCGAGTTTAACGTATTGAAGGCGCAAACGCGGAGTCAGCAATTGCCGCTGTAAGCGACGTCACCAAGCAAGCCGACTTCACCGAGAGTTGTTTTCTCTGACGGTTTCAGAACTCTTACAGCATTTGCGTAGAATTTATTACTAAATCTATTGTTGAATAAATATCAATTTTGCTTTATACTTCTATGGAGTTTTATTGATAAAGATATTTTGCACATGAATTTTGTATATAAATAGCATCTTTTTTATAATATCAATAATATGGTTTCTAAAATAATTAAAGGTATTAATTTAATTAATATAATACTGAGTTTTAGAAATTAGTTATCAATAATGTGACACAGTTTGTAATAAAATTGTTTCTTGTCATATGCGTGTGAAATGCATGTAAAAAATATTTATAAAATATTTTTATTGTTGAAAAGTAAGTTAAAATATTTTTATTAACATAAAGAACATATTATCAAAACGGTATAAATAAGAGTATAGTATTAATCAAATCAATATAGTGCTATCTTTTTTATTGAATGAGTGTGAAACTTTTCGTGTTGAATAAATACGTTTAACTTTAATAAAATATAAATAATATAAATGTGTTTATTAGTTTAGTAGAACTTAATCTTCGAGAAAGACAATTAAGGGATATATTTTCTGTATAACCATTAAAAGTCCTAATCATTACGAATCAGTTTTATACGAACTCTCCTCAATTTCGAAGAATTTAATCCGTTAAAATTCGTTTGCTCGTTTGTAGCTTTTTCCGACATTAATCAGATTCACGATAATTTTGTGGATACGCAAAACACGAGAAATTCGACGCAGCCTGTTAATAGTGACTCATCAATTTGCGGTTATAAACGATATCGAGTCTTGACGTGAGAATGCACATTTTTGTGGATGCGAATTCAATATTAACGGTAATAACGGCTGCGCTTTCTCTCTCGTGCATTTTCTGGAGGTGAAGTTTGTCGGAAGGTTTAAAAGAAAGGTCGAGATGGTTAAATTATTAAAAAATGAAAAGAAAAATCATCATTTCTTCCTTCTTCTTCCCAAGTAAGGGAAAGCAAGATCTTGGATCGCTCTCGATATTTTCAAACGACGTTCGCGAGGTTATTTTTACGAAGGCAGCATATGGTAGTTTTCAATAAGTTTTATGTTAGAAACGCGGAAACTTTAAGTGAATTTTGCTCTATCTCTTCTTCTTTCTCGTTCTTTCTTTCCTCCTTCTCTTCTGTCTCTTCGTGAACTTCCCCCGGAAGCACGAGAGGACGGGGCCATGCTAATTAACCTCTTCCGGACGAGTCACGAGTCGTAACGCACAGTACTCGACGTGACGCCTGCAATTATACCGCAGCTAGATACGCAGTGTTGTGCATAGATGATTTTAAAATTAGCTAGATAAAGATAAGATGATTCAATTAAATTCATCTAGATAATCTAGATAAATTTATCTGAAAATTCATCTGAAATTTTCCAGATAATTTTTTTTATTTTTAAGACTTATACTTACAGTTACAACAAATAATAAAAAAATTCATACAAAAGGCTATAGGAGTCAACTTCTGGTTGTTAAAAATTTCGAGATGTACATTTAATTAATAATAACATATGATTTCGACTCCTGTTTGAGTCATCTTCAGCGTTACAACCTCAATATTACAGCAATTAATATATCGCAGTAAATGTCTTTAATTTTAATTTGCGATGAGAGACGTTCTGCAATTCTCGTGTGATTTACTATTACTTTGTATGTAACTTGTTGACTCCGAGGTGAGCACAATTTTTATTTCTGTTGTCCTCTATATTATTCACCTTCTTCAACGATTTTTTTTAATTTTAGCTTGAGTTTTTATCCACAACGGTCACAATACAAAAGGAGAGAAAAATTTGAAGACATTGACTGCGATATATTAATTGATGTAATATTAAAAGGTTGTAACACTGAAGATGACTCAAACAAGAGTCGAAACGTATGAAATCATATGGTATTATTAATTAAATGTATATCTTTTTAACAGCCAGAGATTGACTCCTATAGTCTTTTGTATGAATTTTTTTATTGTTTGTCGTATAAATTAAAGGAGTCTATAACTTATTAGTTTTTTTTTTAATTTAATTTCATCATTACTCACAGTTAATAAAAAATATAAGATTTGCCATTTGTTTTGCCTTTTCTGTGGCTGAACTAGTGTACACTTTTGGAACTTAAAATGAGATAGGTATTATATGTTTGATATTTGGCAAAAGAGAGAAAGAGAGTTCTATGCACTACAACTCTCTGCATCGTCTAGTGCAAAAATAAAAAACAGGGTTGATTGTGTATCTCTCGAAATAAGGTAAAAATTGCAAAAGTGAGCAAATTCACTAGAATAGTGAATTATATTATAATTTAATTGGTCAATATTTAGTGAATTTGCTCACTTTTGTAATTTTCCCCTCATTTCAAGATACACAATCAACTTTCAAATCACTTGAGTGCAAGTGAGTAGTTATATAAGGTCTGTTCGCGTTGCATGAAATCTCCAAATATTTTTGCACTTAAAATAAGATAGATATACATATATTTGGCCTTGAAAAGAGAGACAGCGAAGGTGCGGAATACAAAAAATGTAAGCAACGCGAACAAACCTATCTACTACTGGGTTCACCCACTTTCTCCTTGAGGCTAAAAATTTTTCTGCAAACATGAACTATAACATAAAAGCGAATATTTTAATATTCAGCACATTTTCAGCAATGTAAAATGTAAACTAAATTATCTAAATGTCATTCTAGATAAAGATGACACTTTTTTTCATCTGAGATGCAGATAAAGATAATTAATATTTTTATTATCTAGATAAAGATAAGATGACATCAAAATTTCATCTAGATGATCATCTAGATAAGATCTAACATTGCAGATACGATAGCTGCATACGATAGAATACGTATTATCAGTCTGATTTATTGAACGATGAAACGAAATTCTAACATATGGATATTGACGCGCGAGATATTCATGCATTCGCAACGTCGCATATATGAGACTTATGACGCGCATAATATTCAGATATATTATTTCATAGAGAGAATTCATGCCTGCAGAATCTGTTATTTTATCAAAGCGTCTAAAGAATGAATTATGCTTCTGAAAATGTGAAGGCTTTGTGAATGATGATTATTAGACTGTCATATCAGTTTCTTGACGAAAACTTGAAGAACGTTTTGCTTAAAGGTTACAACGCCGAAATTTTTGCGATAAACCAATCATATTGTGTAATGTATTGTGATTTCTATTTTGTTTAACTCGTTTTTTATTATATTATTTTTATTATACTTTATGAAGTTTTTTTTTAGGTAAAACATAAGTACACACACATAGATCACAGGAGAATCTTAGGTCGATATATTCATAGTCGATTTTTATATTTAAGGCTATCTTAAATACAGTCTTAAGGTGTCATAAGCCAATCAGAGGACTGTATTAGCATCTTAAGACATTACTTAAGATGGTTTTAAAATAAGAACCAACTATGAATACCGGCCTTAAATTCTTAATACAATAATTATATTATTTATCAGCTATACTGACAATGAGAAAATAGTTTTTGGTATCTGTGATTATAATTATATGTTACCATAATTATTACTGCTTATAATTATTACTGCTGTTTTAATAATAATACAATAATTATATATAATCTTATATGTATATTTGATGGATCGGGGTGGATCCGGTTTTGTGCAAGTTTCTACCGAAGAAGTTTAATTTATTGGTTCAACTAACTCTTTATCTCTTTCTAATTCTGAGAATCAGAAAAAGATGAGGAATAAATTTAATCGAGATTAAAGTTAATCTACATCGGTAGAAATGGGCATTAGTGGTATGCATAATTTCTAAAAGTCAATTTAGATTTCTACAATTCAGAATTTAGAATCATGGATTGACGTCGCTAAACTGCCATACATGTCAAACCGTGAAAATGGGCGTACGATTTCTTAACAAGATACCAGTCTCATTAGAACTTTGTTAGAGCTTGAAGATGGACGGGAATTGTGCTGAAAAAGAAACGGGCTTTATTTTCCGCTGACGCGACGTAGCGGTCACAGGGAAACGCTCGATCGTGCACGCGCGACTGCATCGTCGCAATATATTTGCTGCGAGTCCCATCGGTCGGCGACGGTTAAGGCCAGGGTAATTGCATTGTACGCGCTTGTCCTTTCAAATGCCAATCACCGGCGACAAAACGTTCGTCGTGCCGTCGCGCCGCGGCGAATCGCGCTCGTAGCTGGACGGCGCCGGTCGTCGCCGGCCGTCCGCTTTTAAAGCTCTCGATCTGCCGGCGTGTCGGTGCGCGATTCCTCTCGCGTTACCTTCTTGATTTGTGTCCATCTTTCGTCGAAAGTTTGATTCTATGCGTAGCATAATCGCTATTGATCGAAGTGCGGCGTCAACTTTGGAAATTGAAGGACATTCCGGGAAAAAAAAAAAAAAATAGGAGGATCTCAATTTATGTGACTTTCAAGGAATGACATTAACGTTTTTGTAAATATTTAATTGCAAAAAATTTAATTTTCTATGTTATTCAATTTTATTGTCATAGAAATCGAATTTGTATGCGAGAAATTAAAATTAATCAAGATAAATTGGGAACCTATTTTTAAGTGAAGGAATTTCTGTTGAAATTTCTTAGAAGTAGAATTGTATGTTCTATCTCCTATAACTAAATAAAAACGTTGAAATGTCATTAAATCATTCTTACAAGGAAAGGGACGCAATTATCCCCCTCCGATTTTAATGAGCTTTTAATATGTTATTCTCCAGACAAAAATAAGCGATACGTATTTTTTTATACATGCCCATACGGACTTTTAGGGGGTAAAACACCCTTTAGAAGAAAATCGGTTTTTCTCTTTCGAAGCGAATATCGCCAGAACTGTAAGAGATAGAAAAAAATTTTCATGGAAAATAACATACTATATAGCATTAAAAGCTCATTAAAATCGGAGGGGGACAGTTGCGTCCCTTTTCTTGTTAGAAAAATTTCTGCTGATTTTTCTCTAACAAACTTTCACATTCTATAATTTTCTATTTTAGACTTTTTTATTATTGCAAAAAGCGAATTATTGCACACGAAAAATCAAGATGCATCAAGACAAATTGGGAACTTCTTTTTAAGTAAAGAAAGTTGCTTGGAAATAAATTTTGTGTTCTATAATAACTATAAACAGAAATTTTAAAATGATAGTTATATTACTCTTATAGAGTTGAAAAAATGTCTGTTATTTTCTTTGAAAAATTTTCACATCCTATAATAATATAATCAACGGAAACGTTGAAACAATATTTATAAAAAGATCGAGAGAAGTGTCGATAAAATTTTCAAATGCGTTTTTTCTCGCCTTCCTTTGTCTCAAATCGTTTGTCTGAGCAATCGAGTTTCCCTTGATGTATAATCGTCTTCGCAATCGATATCGCTCGGTAACGATAGGCAGAGAGAAAGAGACGGCACACGACCATAAGAAGTTCACGTGGGCGGCGAGTAAGTCGCATGCAGGTTATTTAAGTACCTAGATCGACGCGGTTATTGTCCAAGGTGCTAATAGATCTAATAGATAGACCGGCTTCCTCTTCCTAACGTTAATAAATCATTCAAAGACTTCCACCTGGCTGCCTGCTGCCTTTTACGAGATGAGGTATTGACGTATTCAAATTGCATCTAACGCAAATCACGGAGATATTTCAAGATATCGAACTTTTCTTTCATATACTGAACTCTTTTATTTGATTGATTAATTATATCTTAAATGATTTTTAATTGTGATATATATTAGAAACAATTATTTGCATTATCAGTAGTGAAATATTTAGCTTACATTTGTACTTTTTTCCTAATTACTGAGATTATCGAAAAAAAACCGCAATATATTATAGATATAAAAATCCATTTTTTAGTACACTGAAAAAAATGCATGTAATTTTACATGAAAATTACATGTTCATAACTAAATTATCTAAATATGATTGAAAATTTACAATTTCCAGTAAATCTCCAATCATATTTAAGTAATTTAGATAATTTTCTAGTTATAAACATGTAATTTCCATGTAAAATTACATGCATTTTTTTCAGTGTAGTTTGATTCTTTCGAAATCAGACTAAATGTATGGATTGTCGTCCGTCTTGCAGAAATGTTCGAATTGGTCCGGCGCTTTCACCATTGGTTGATGCGGTTGGGCCAGTTCCGTGTGAAATAAATAATTCATTTTTCAAAGAGAAGCGCGGGGCATCGCTAGCATTGAATAGTTGTAGGTTCGTTTAACTTCCTCCTTTCGACGCGTAGAGAAAGTCATTGTTGTTTGTGGATTCAACGAAGTCGAAGTAAACGTCTCGCAGCTTTCAGACAGTATACCGTGGCGCCTTTGTCAGGCTAAGAGACATTGTTGCACCAGAGCGGTGGGTGTGCATCGCTTTATGTGGCCATATAATGGCGAAAACTCCATCGTGTGCTGCTTGGCACTAAAAGACGTAGGTACAAGCCCCGTCCAGGGCCCATAATTACGCCGAGCAAAAATTAAGTTCAAGATCAGCGGCGAATGGTCATAAAGTCTAAATGTGGGCGACGGACTCGCGAATTTTCAAGCGAGTATATTGCGGATCTTTGTTTTTATCCCTTGTCATAATAAATATTCTAAATGATATAGCTGAACCTTTTATTTAAGACAGCATGGATATTATAATAATCAGTTTCAAATTTAATTTTTGTACTTGGAAATAATTTTAGTTGAAGCTTTAGGTAGTGTACTACGTTTTGTATATTTTTAACTATTTGCTGTTAAATAACACTTTTCGACAAAAAATTATTCTTTTTCTCTTCGAAGTGCCATAGTACCTCGAAGGTTTTTTTCACGTTGAATCAATGCCACATTAACAGAATTTTTATAGCCAGGATTTTGAGTAAATTGTAAAATGGATAAAAATGGCGTTTTTGGCCATTTTCGACATTTTTTTACAACAATATAATACTGTGTTTCTAAATAGTCTACGACATTTAAAAGTACAATTCAAGAATTTTTCCTTGAATTTTAGTTCATGATCGTACGATTTACTTTCATCATTGAGTTATGGCTGTTTGAATTTTAATCTTTCTATATAACTACACAGATCACCAAAAAAATTTTTTTTCCTCTTCGAAGTAGATAAGTCGAAGATTTTTTGCGCTGAGCACGATGCCATTGTCAGAATGTGCACAGTATATCAAGATTTTTAGTAAATTTGGGTGAAATAAACTAAAAATCGCTCTAATTTACTAAAAATTCTACCAATAGTGTCGGGTTCAGCGCAAAAAAATTCGGTATATTTATTAGACTTCTGCAAAAAGAATTTGGGTGTTAAGTGTAATATGATAACATCTATATACAAATTATGATACAATTATATTTCCATTACTCTCATAATTTATAAAAGAAATCGGGTTTACGCGAATAATACGTTCATAAATGTTAAAAAAAAATACGTATAGGTTTGCTATAAATCGTGCACTATATACATCGAGTTCACCTTAGACTAGCTAGGGGTTAACATTTATTACGCGACGCATTGCAAACGTCGTAATTATCGCGCTCACTCGCGATCCCGGCGATATACCATCCGGTTGTTTGCCATAATCGCGAGAGTGTGCGCCCATTAACGCTTCCAACAACCGGCTATTTAAATTCTACGCAGACGAAGCGCGCAAATGCGCTTTATACCCTCGGCGCAATCACGCGCGCGACTCTGAAGCCGTTAAAATAAACGTAACGAGCATTTCGACCTTTACTAGTCGTCTAACGCGCGCATCTCATACTCGGATATAAAAGCGGGCCGCCCAATGATCCGGTATATCATAGCGCTTAAACGTCTGGAAGAGCCTCGTCGAATTCATCCGCGTGTGCGTGTCCTCGTAAACGGGGTGTCACAATTCGCCTATAGTCGCGGCGAGTATACGCTCATTCCGCGCATTATACCGCTTGCCGAGATCACGTCCGTGAGATCTCGTCGCCCCGACTGCCCCCCTTCCCTTGTAATTATTCGACGTCTCTCGCGCGGCCGCAACAGGCGGAAAACGCCGCGCGATCGTAAAGATTTTATCCGCGTATGCGATTCTCTCCGCCTCCTTCCACCTAACGATTGCTCCACCCCGCAGAGCGGAGAAAATTATCCCGCCGGCTGGGAAATGCCGACAGACGATTTTACGGCCGATCGAGCGCTCACGTATGGTTAATTTCGAGATTTTAAACGCGCCATTTCTGATTCTCTGTGAATTGGGATGCGACACTGCACGATTCGGCCACCCGGTTGGGATATGGCTGGAATGCATTTCCGCATCTGTAAATTTAATTTCTTATAACAATACAATCGTAGTTTTTTTATCCGAAAAAATAATCAGTACTCACGCACAACAAAAGTCTCCAGAAAATTATAAAAATGTTTATTTGATTATTTAATTCTTTTAAACGTTGATATTTAAACTTTTTTTGATGTTTTTTGACATTTGTACATGGAAGGAATGATTTTGCTGAAAGATATAAAGTTTTCCTGGATACAGATGTGAAAATAATTTTGTTAAACCATCAAAATAATTATGTTGGAAATTAGAAAATGATGAGCAATGCTGCAAAAAAATTTTGATATTCTAGCAACTAGTTTGTTTCCAGTATAAAATTGTTTTGATGGTCCAATAAAGTTATTTTCAGATCTATATATCTAGCAAAATTTTAAAACTTTCAACTAAGTTGCTCTTTCCGTGTATTTAAATTCTAAAGCAAAATGAAACTTGTTGATATGTGTTATTTTATCTTATTGTTAATATGTGTCATATCTGAAAACTATAATAAAAATTAAAAAATTTAATATTGTTTATTATTACGTCTGAGTATTTTAGACCCCCATTAACCTGGACCCCCCAC
>NW_017256170.1:0-1009 GCF_001594055.1 Mycetomoellerius zeteki
ACTTAAAGGACAGGGTCGCTCCTTTGATATCTTATGCTGTAACACAGTTGATGTTTTATAACAGTGTCTTAATTTTTTTAAATGTCATTTAATAGAATTTATGCGTGTATCCGAACTTTCATTAAAAATAGTGTACGTTTCATTCAATTATTTAATTTTTATTAGATTTTACAATTTATATTGCAAATAAAGCTCAGGGAGGTAAAATTTGGCGTGGGACATTTCCACTACGGATATAGTTTCATTTGCGAGGTATGTCCTATATTGAATAAAATTGTAAGCATGTACTAAAGGTATACATATGTTAGAACAAATACTTCTACACGAGGGGCGTGTCACTCAGAGTTAAAACGAGTCACACGAACATTAGCAAATGATTTCAAGCGATTTCAAGCGATTTAAAGTAATTTCGAGCGATTTCACACGTTAAAATAATGAAGCGCCAGACTACGCATCTTAAGAATGTTAATAGTGCGATTTCATACAGTATTTGCATTATTGCGAGCGGTGATGATAAACGACGCTCGACTCGCGTTGATTCGCGTTTGACTCATTCCTTATTTTCACTGGCTCTACTGCTTCACGCATTATTTTACATTATTTTCGCTATTTTGAGCTTATTTAATGTAACATACAAACTCGGACATTGCATTCTTATGTAGATGGCGTACGAAAATTGTTATTATTATGTTAAATTCTTTGTATGAAGTTATGTATGAAGTTTTTTTTCAGTTGTATTATTTTTTCATTATAGAAAATCTAATACTTATGTAAAATATAATACAAAATGAATAAATATTATGAAAATATTTTAAATATTAACATGATTTAGAAAGTATTTTTCTGTTACTTATTCGATTTCATCGGTCTCAAAGGGATTATTTATAAAATTCACTATAAAAATAATTTAATGTAATTTTTTTTTACGGCGCTAAGAATTTGTTTTTTTTTTTTTTGCGAAATACCATTCGGTAGAATAATAGTAGGTGTATAGGGCCGGTTCTGATCC
>NW_017256171.1:0-1930 GCF_001594055.1 Mycetomoellerius zeteki
TTCATTAATGTTATTGAATCGATCATATATAAACTTTTATATATAACCATTTTTAAACACATTTACAGCATGAGCCTTGGCAACAGATAGCTTCTGCCATTGTGAATCGTTTCGCCGGTGATACCTCGTTAAAGATTTCAGTGAAGCAAATCAGTTTGCCTGACTTGAGTGTCCCTCTTCAACTTGGACGTCGAGAACCTTTCTCTCTTTTCATCCCTAAGCATCGAAAATTAGCCGCGCGACTTATCGACATCTTCTTGGGTTTGTTTCCGACTTTATTTATATTACGTTCTATTTACTTTACTTATCAAATTGTATATAAATTTCACTTTTGTTTGCGAGTCAATTTAAAAATAGATATATGTAGTCGTCAAGTATTAAATTTTTCTGTCTAAGATTGTGTTTCAAGATGGACAAGTAATCAGCGCGCAGTTTGTTTGAGTTGAAAAATTATAAAAATTCACATAAAAATATTATTAGACACCAAAACCTGTCTTAACCGAATTATATGGCCATTTTCTTTTGCATTAAATTTTTCTTTCGTAAAAAAATGTTAATTACATTAATGAAATGCATTACATATAGGGGAGAGTAGTCTAAATCGGACCTATTTGCAGTTTTTGCTCTCTATAAGGCGTAAATAAAGTCCGATGGTAAAACCGACGAAGGTACCGTTGGAAAGATCATTTAATTCCCTTTATTTTTGCTTTAGACCATTTTGACGTATCTCTCACCTGTGTTGAATTATAATGGAAAATGTAAAAACGCTGTTTCCGGTCCGATAGAACTATTGGTTCCAAATCGGACTATCCCCTCGTTCAAATTGAACACACCTATTTTTATGGACTTTTAAATAGAATTTAAAAATATTTTAATGTATTTTTGTTAGTATTGAATAAAAACGAGCGATTTGATAGTTAAAGATGAAAATTTTATTCAGAAAAAGAAAATTACTGACAGTTTATATTATTAGAATTAAAATCAATAAAAATCAATTAATCTGAGTCTGATGATTCATGATATTTTACTGATTTAATTCTTTGGACCAGATCTGGTCGGCCGATCACCAATACTACAACCAGGCCTATAAGTTATCTACTGTACCTACTGTCCGATTTGGACACGGTTCTTTTCAACTTTGGAACAAATTTTACATTAAACCGCAAAAGTAATACAAAATTGATATTTTTTAATTCTACACTCTTTAATTATCTTAAATCAATTACCTTTCAAATTTTTAACACCTTTTAAATAATGATTTACAAGGATTTTCTTTTTTAAAAAAATTTCGCACGATGCACTATGGTTTAAGAACTCAAAATTTTGGCCAAAAGGTCATTTTTTCGGATTTTTTAATAGGATCTTTTACGTACAGAATTTGAAAGGTAACATGTCAGTAATCAAAGAACTCATATCGGTTTTTTTATAATTGACTTCTTACACTCACTATAATTATAAATATAAAATGTGAATTTATATAATTATAAATATAACTCGCTTGTTGCAGGTATTTATTATACTATTTTATAAAAAATTAGTAATCAAAACTTATGCAAGCACACAGAGAAATTAAAGAACACACAACGTTAGTGTAAATTTACGTTGCGTAATAATAAAATAATAATTAATACAGCCTACAAAAAATCTCTTGATTTTGCTCACATGACATCTTGTAAAATGTTTCTTTGTGATCAATTTTATTCAAGATCTAGCTTCCAGAGGCTGCCGGATAAATAGTCATTACTTATTCTTTTTAGGCATGCATCATTTTGCAAATATGAAAAGTTATTCGAAATCTGGCTAGAGGAAGGCAATAATGATTACATTGTAAATCAGTATATTATGAATACATATGTATAAATATATTAAATTATTCATTGAAGTTTATTATTACAAAATTTAGTTGGATAATTCATTTTTAAAAACACAT
>NW_017256172.1:0-8880 GCF_001594055.1 Mycetomoellerius zeteki
ATTCGTGTATACGATCTAAACTGCACGAGTTGTACACGATATCCTCATCGAAAATCGCTCTGAGTCCATACGACGACAAACGATACGTCCTACCGGATTCGACGGAGACGTTACCATTGGGGCATTGGCGGATACCATTGTAATATATGTATTATATTTAGTATTAGTATTTTAATGTACACTTTTTTTTTAATTTATTATGTGTATTACTATTATTGTACTTTCATATAATATATATCGTATGTTTGTTACATTTCTACGTAGTATTAGTATTTTAATTTACACTTTATGTATCATATGTTACTTTATGTATCAGTATTGTTGTATTTATGTATCATATGTACTTTATGTACATTATTGTATATCAAATCCATGTAAAACTGTATTTGAAGACTCAATCTGGTAGCCGAAACTTGTAATTTCTGTCATTTATTTATGTGTTTCTCAATTTGTTTAATTAAATGTTATTTTATATTTTATATTCAGACTGACTCAATCTTTCATGTTTCACCAATTTTCGGACTATAATTTTTACGTATTGACTCTTACTTCGCCCTTTATTTATTATTTTTATTTTTATATAAAGAGTCCTTCTATTATATTTGTTTAATGTTTTGAACGCAGGCTGTAATAATGCGTAGAACACATTTTTCGTATTTTAATTTTATTCTTATATATTACGGTTCTCATGCGGTGAAATGTCTCAAATAGTGGATTAAGTACCGCAGAAAGATTATTGTGAGTTATTTACATATCGGATTTGTTAAACATTATATTAATAACAAGATTACGCCTCAGCATCTACACATTAGTAACAATTGGAACATAGAGTTACATAACAATATATCAGTTAAAAAATTCTCACATTGTAAAGAATCGACAATCAAGAAAATTTTACACATCGAACTCAACGACGCGCACAGAGATATCCATTTTTTTAGAAATTGTCTTTTCCATGTAGTGAGCAACATGTCTAACTGTCTCCCGACAAATATTTGCGATGATTTTCTTAAGACACAAGAAATATCGTGTAAGCTCTTTTTTGAGAAAGAAAAAAAGAGGTTAGAATCCAAATTTCTTTGGCTGTTTAATAAGAAAGAAAAATGGGCAAGGGATATGATTGAGCCTATTCTATACACATTTAAACCGTCGATTCCAATACGCTCGATTACTTTAGTTTCTTTGACACCTAACCATCTCAAAAGTTCTACAATCTCGAATACCTCCACCCCTCCCCTTGCTTCACAAAAAAAGTCTGAATCCTAGTTCATCCATTTTCATACAACCAAATGCTTTCCCTTCACAGAATTATTCTTCTTCCTTAACAACTATTAGAAAAAAATGGTTCACAAATTTATCTTCCGTCGAAATTCCTCATAACATACAATGTTTTTTACAGTTAGGAGAAAACTTTGCTCTTCCCTTCAATAACAAGAACAAGATTATTTTTGAATGCATAAAGAGAGTGGAGAGTAGCACATATAGAATGCCCATCGATAGAAGGATTGACGTTGTGAACCATTCCATTCCAATCTTAAATAATATCATCTCTTCTCCTATTTTTACATCTTCTATTGACAAACAACTCCTAAAATTGGAATCCGACACTTGTAAATTTTTATCGACACACTCTAATATTATTTTCACTCACGCTGATAATGGTAATGTTACAGTTGCCATGGACAAAGACACATATATTAATAAAATGACCACATTACTGAATGACTAAGATACATATATAACTATCAAGAAAGATCCTAAAAGAACTATCAAGAACAGCCACTAAAAAACTTACGACAGCGTTAAGATCTATGCTTACTAGATGGAAAAGAAATGATTATATTAACGATTCTAAATATAGAGAGTTATATTGTAGCGATGGATTACTTCCGAGAGTCTATGGATTGCCGAAGATTCACAAACCCGAGTGTCCTCTCAGAATTATTGTCTCGTCGATTGACAGTCCTCTATACGCATTGGCCACATTTTTACATAATATTTTGTTCAAGACTATTCCTAAGGCAAACAGTTATATTAAAAATAGCTTTCAATTAGTTGAAAAATTAAAAAGAATAGATATTACAGAGGATCATAAATTAATTTTCTTAGATGTTATCTCTCTTTTTACGAATGTTCCATCAGACATAGCTGTGGATTGTGTAAATGAATATTGGTGTTTCATTTCCAAAAGATGTTCATTGCCTAAAAATGAGTTTTTAGAAGCAATACATTTTATTTTAGATTCCACATTCTTTGCATTTGATAATAAAATTTATAAGCAGAGCTTCGGCACTCCCATGGGCTCTCCCTTATCACCTATGGTCGCGGATTTGGTAATGAGGAGATTGGAGACGGTATCACTGATGTCATTAAATGTTGACATTCCGTTTTTCTACAGATATGTTGATGACATTTGTACTGCAGTCCTTCTCTCAAATATCGATATTTTACTGAGAAAATTTAATTCATTCCATCCACGTCTTCAATTCACTTTAGAACTGGGTGGAGAAAAATTAGAATTTCTGGATACTACAATAATTATCAGCAATAGAAAATTTGTTTTTGATTGGTATCGTAAGTCCACTTTTTCAGGGAGATTTTTAAATTTTTACTCTAATCATCCAATTGCACAAAAGAAAGACACAATTTTTTCGTTAATCGACAGAGCTTTTTTACTTTCTAACTTTACATTTCACAAGAAAAATTTAATTTTTATTATTAACATTTGACTAGATAACGATTATCCATTGACGTTCATTTTCAACACGGTTAATCAACGTATAAAAAATCTACTTAAAACTAAAAATAAATGTGTATTACATGAAGATTTGGTTGACAATGTCTGTACTAATGAATCCGCATCGTGGCTTACGATACCATTTATTCCTCTTCACACAGAGAAATTTAAGCGGCTCAACGGTAACGACATCAGGGTGTCATTTCGTAGTCCTAATAAGATAGGAAAATACATTAAGGTTCAAAAGGATAAATGCCCCCCCACATCAAAAAGAAATGTAGTTTATAAGATCTCGTGCAACAATTGCAATGCATCATACGTGGGCCAGACAGGCAGACAATTAAAAACCAGAATTATGGAGCATCGTAACCATATCAAATATAATACATCTACTCGATCAGTCATAACGGAGCATAGATTACAGTATGACCATGATTTCCAATGGGACAACGTAAGAGTTTTAGATGAAGAACCTTGCTACAGGAAATTCTCAGTGTGTGGTTGATCTGTATCGGCAATCGGATGTGTAAGAAAGTACATTATAATTGTCGCACAATGTTCGCTTTATGCCGATATACCATATACAACCGTTTTCTATGGAAAAATTTTAAAGTAATTTACACATGCCTTTTGGTAAGTTATTATTGTTTGAATTTATACGTTTATATTGTAATGTGACTTTATATTGTATTGTGATTAGATTTTCAAGAGTCATTGATCACGAATGGCATGTGAACGGCGTAGATTTTACATCCGAATAAGATTTATTATGCGTTTTTTACAAGAACTTATTGTATATCAAATCCATGTAAAACTGTATCTGAAGAGGGCTCAATCTGGTAGCCGAAACTTGCAATTTCTGTCATTTATTTATGTGTTTCTCAATTTGTTTAATTAAATGTTGTGTGCATGTGCGTGTACGTGTGCGTGCGCGCGTGTATGTATGTCTGCGTGTGTGTGTAAATGAAAAAATTAAATTTTAATATGAGTTATTGCTGCCTCTATTATAAATTACTCTCTTAAATGTTGTTGCATATTTATGCACCGCCGGATCGCTGCTTGCGGAATTTGATGCCAAACTTGACGAAGTGCTTCTATTAATTGTTCTAATATGTTTGTATTTGTGGATAATATCGTCGCAATCGACGCAAATCGTGTTAACGTTTTGAACCACCCGCCGATGAGCCCGGATCTCAACTCGATTGAACATGTTTGAGATATGCTTCAGCGTCGATTGTGACGACATTATCCACAAATACAAACATTAGAACAATTAATAGAAGCACTTCGTCAAGTTTGGCATCAAATTCCGTAAGCAGCGATCCGGGGGTGCATAAACATGCAACAACGTTTAAGAGTAATTTATAATAGAGGCAGCAATATCTCATATTAAAATTTAATTTTTTCATTTACATACACACGCAGACATACATACACGCGCGCACGCACACATACACGCACACGCACACAAACACAAGAAGCGTAAATCCGACTGTGCAACCTCCACGTGGTACGCTTCGGATAACGCTAATGCCAGCGGTGTGATCGCATGCTGCGATATAAGATTGAATTCAAATCAACAAATGTCGTCTTGCCCAAAATCTTCGAACATGAAGGACATTAGTTTTAAAATGTCGCAACTGTTTTGTATGAGTCTCGTTGAAATCAGTAGACCCTAAAGTGTAAAATTACGTTAATATCATAGGGTTTCTCTCTCTTTTTGATCAGAATAGATCGAGTTGAATAAAAACAGGTAATTGTCTCGGTTTTCAACTTTACCTTTCACTTAAGTTTTTACATAAAAAGCTTATCTGTGTCTAAAAATTGATAAAAGCATCTTAAAGAGAAAACTTTGAACTTTTTTTGCTTGTTTAAAAAAATGCTGTACGTCACTCCGTTCGTCTTTTATGAGCAGTCAAAGTCAAAGGGATCATTTTTACTTCAATGTTGAATAACTCGGTAAAAAAAAATCGTACAGAAGTTAAAAAAAAGTAAATTGAAGGTAAAGGATCACGCTTTCGAAAGCTGTGAATTGTATTTGTGCCCGACTTCTCATTCACGGCATGAAACTGCAAAGTTTACAAAAAATTTTGAGATTTTACGGATCTTCCTTTATAAACATGTAGTTCCGTAAAAATCAGCCGAATCGTTATTTCATTATACAGATTTGGAAAGTAGAGATTTCAAGGTACAAAATACTTTTTTTAAAATCTCATTTTGACCATTTTTGTAGAAGTTACACTTCTTTGAAGTTTACCCATTTTTCGAAGGTGTGAGAGGTGATGCTTTAATTTATGCGCGTAATGTATTATATATATTACATGTATTACTATTATTTTTATGTACACATGTATGTACGTATTCTATTTCTATATGCGTTGTTAAAAAAATAAAATGAAATAAAATAATACATTTTGTATCATTATGTATGTATTTTGTATACTTCAAAACGAAGATGAATGGGGAGTAATAAAAACAAACGTTTATATACTTATATAGATATATTTTTTATATGCAGAACAAAAAAAATACACGAATCAAAATTGTATCCAATCACATTGTTTTTATGTATCCACGAATTGTGCGATCCATCGAATCCCAGTCACGTGACGTATACCTTGTCTCCCTTCCTGCGCAGTACTTTTTCCACGAGATACACATCCGGATGAGTAGCGCGATGCTCGTGCAGTTCGCTCATGCAGAACGCTCCAACGACGGATTTTCCGCGATTGTCCTCGAGTAGATAGGTTACGGGATTAGTACGTTGCACTTTAATGATCGTGAACACTTCGGTGATCCAATTTGTAACCCTTCTCAAAGACCGTCTTGTACTTATCACGCGTACTGAATCGCCTATTTTGAATTTTGTAGGACCCGCGATCTTTATCGCGCTGTACACTGTGGCCAAGAGTCTTTCGGTGATCGCGGGAGTTACGTCGGCGGGTTGCATGCCGATAGTGCAATGCTTGCGCGCGTTGTAATTTGATACGAGACGCGGCAGCTCGTCGACCCATTTGTAATTGCCGTTGAGCGTAAACATCTTCCACATGTCGTTCTTGAGCGTGCGATTGAACTGCTCAACCACTGACGCTTTCAATGTGATATAAGTCATATTTTTGATTAACATATCATGTTTTTTCAAAATTTTCTGCACATCAGCGTTGTAAAACTCCTTTCCCATATCCGTTTGTAAATTTTTTGGACATCTTCCACTCGCTCGAACGATCTCAGCGATAGCGTCAGCCGTCTCGCTTCCGCCCTTGCTCTTGAGTGGTACGGCCCACGCGTACTTGCTCAACACATCGATAACGGTGAGTATGTAGTGGTGGCCTCTGTTGAAGCTCGAGTACGGGCGCATCTCAATGATATCAGTCTGCCACAGATCGTCGTATCCCCGGACTATGACGCGCCTTCGCGGAAAATTTCTTCTCGCCGGAGCGTGCAATTCGTCGACGAGCCGACGTCTTTCGGAGCTAACTTTTTTCTTTTCGTCGGATCTCTTTTAAAAAAAAAATATTTTTTCTCGTTAACCTCACTCGACTGACTCGTTTTGTTGATACGCGATTTAATTTATAATAAGACCTGCTTCGCGAAGTTTCTCGATAATCGACAACATCTCGTTGTCGTGAGCGTTGTTGCCCGCTCGGTGCGAAGCGTCGAGTAATCGTAGACGATCCATCAGCTCGTTGGGATCATCCCAGTGCACGTAATCGATCGCGTTATCGTTCAGTGCCATTGCGTGAGGTAATCACTTTCCAAATTTCTTCTTCTGCTTCTTGGGTGTAATCGACATCAATGGCGCGATTACGTGTTTGTACTTGTATCCTCTGTTGCTTAATAATCGACCCTGCGAATGATGTTTGCGTTTATGCGCGTTCGTTGCCAGCAGCATGGTCTTGTACTTGTGCATATCGTCTTCCGTGTAGAGGGCATCGTCGGGAATTCTCTTGAAAATCAACTCGTAAAGACCGGGTATACCGACGTATTGTACGCCGTCGATAATTATGTTGTCCGCGTCATCCACGTCGAAACGTTTATTGCTCCACATCAATCCATCCTTGTGTAGGTAAACACCGTACACGTGATCTATACCGCTCTATTTATCTTGCGCTCCCCTCAGGACAACCTCGACGTACTTTTGACCTAGCGGGCCCAAGCTGGCTCGTAATGCCTCTCGACCTTCCGACGTTTGCAGCTGATTTTGAATCTTAGTCGCTAGCGAGTCTTCCGTCGTTTCGAAAATATTCTCCAACGACTCTATCGTCGGTACGATTTTGGCACTTGGAGTGGAGGTTATCGGTTCGTGCGACCGATCTGATTTATGCAGAGACGTGGAAGGCTCGAACGTTTCGCTCGCTTCTTCTCCCTCCTCTTGTTCCTCCTTTTTCCTCTCACGTTTAGGGGCAGACGCGGCATCTTCGTCGCGCGACTCTCTCTTTGTCGCGCGTCCGCCGGGGTTATCGCAGCGACTCGATAAGAGATTTAAAATGTCTGTCCAACGCGATGCCCTCCTCGATTCTACTGGTCTTCAGAGCGCGATGTTTCTTGCGGATCGACTCGCTCGTCTTCTCGATCTCCCTCGCGATTTTTTCACGCTCGTGCACATCAGCCATGTTTGTCTCTGGCAAAGTATCGACAACGACTGGTTACGTTACGGTATCGCAAACTCGTTAAATCCTTTTCCGTATCGTCAATTTGTGAGCGCACTGTCTTTGTCTATCACTACGAATCCATATTTTTGTTGCCAACAGTCGCGGCACAACGCGCAAAATTCGTCATACGACATGTCGGTATTCACTTGATCGTTGTAAACGTGTTTCAAGTTGGTACCGTCCTGTTTGAACAGGATCAGCAGGTTCACGTTGTCGCGTATCAGATGTTTAGGTATCCATGCGTACGTCTGACAGAGATAGAAGCAGTGGACGTTTGCATGGCGATTCATCGAAAAGTATTCTCTCACTGCATCCTGCTTGTCGCATGCCACGTCGTCAAAGATAAAAATAGAATGTGGACGCGCCTCGCTCGGTGAAACGACGTCGCTGTTGTTGGAGAACGTAAAGTAACCGATTTCGTCGATAGACGTAAACAAATTTTCGAGATATTGATACTTTGGCTGTTGTAACGATTTCGAGTAGACGTACACGTTCTCGAAACGTACGTCGTTCAGACTCTCGAGTAAGCTTATGAGAACGTTGGTTTTACCACAATTCGACGGGCCGCAAATTATCGCGCGTATAGTACTCGGCAGTATATCGCTGTGCTTGCGCTTCTCCATACCGCTTCCCATTATTCGCGATTTCGCGTCACAGTTCGTGACGTATATCGCCAGCGGTTGCAGCACGAATTTCATGCTCGCACTACGGGCTGTGCGCTCTCGACCACCTATTTAAAGGCGCGCAAATCCACGAGTCGCGCATAATAAAATATATCTCGAGCTGTGTCATCCTTTCGACATTTTGCATTTGAGCGCCGAGCAGTTGCAGTATATACCGAAGATCGTATTGTTACGCGTGTACGGCGAATATATCGAACACGTGTGGGACAAGCTTCCTGAACACGTGAAGGCGGATTCGGAGGTTCGAACGTATCGTCGCTGCGGCGAGCACTACAATCAGCCGTGGCAGCGGACACACATCGATGGTCCGGCACCGAAGATAAAGGACTGTAGCGAATGTCGACGTAGCGCGGTGGTCTATTGAATCGAGCGATAAACGCGCTTCCTTTCGAGTTACATATCCCGGGCTACCAGTTTTGCGATCCGGGCACGAAGCGATTAGCCAGAGGTGACACGGGCATAAATCCGCTGGACGCGGCGTGTTGAGAACACGACATTGCGTATTCTCAGAGCAACGATCTCACCGATAGACACGCGGCGGACAAGGTACTCGCCGATAAAGCGCTAGGACGCGTCACCGCGAGAGATTCGGCTCTGAGCGAGAGAGCCACCGCTGCTACTATTTGGGCAGCGATGAAAACCAAGACCAAGATAGGCATGGGCATGAAACCGAAGAAGAAGACGACAAGGAAAAAGGTGACGAAGAAGCGGATTCTTCCAACGGCGAAACGAGGCGGCGCGTTACCAATTCTAGAAATGTTGGGCGCAATCGGGTCCTTGAGCGGCCAGCGTGGTGAAAACTGTAAAC
>NW_017256173.1:0-6339 GCF_001594055.1 Mycetomoellerius zeteki
GGAGACCGTTAGGGGACCGGCGGACGGAGGACCAGAGAGGGCACGGAGCCCCATGATGGAGCCGGAGATACCCGGGACGCGAAGCGAGGAAGGGACCGAAAGGGTCGAGAGCTTCCTGGCCGCGTTGGAGAAGGAAGCCTTAGGCACGGAGGAAGAGGCAGAGCCGCCAGTACCAAGCGATACCAGTGAATTTGAGGCCGACAGCGACAATTCACTGCTAAAGGAGATAGAGCGGGAGCAAAATCGAAGGGCCGCCTTCACGGAGGCCAACGTAACTCCTCAGAGATTGAGAGAGAGGGAGAGATTCGATAGGGCGCTGGACGCAGCCATGAGGAGACGCCGATGGGGAACACCGGAGTCCACGATGTCGGAGGCCGTGGCGAAGAGAAGAGCCAACTTCCTGAGCGACGCGGAAGAGGAAACCTGCGAGGCGCGGGGAAGCCCAGGCCCGACACAGATGTCCGTCAACGCGATCATCGCGGAGGAGGACGAGGACGACCCGGAGGCCCGGAAGAAGGACAAGGCGGCGAAGCGCAGAGAAGCGAGGAGACGACGCGTAGGAGCCAGCGAGGCGAGTCGGAAGAGGAAAGGGCAGCCCCGGAACAACGGGAGGTTCAGCTCCAAACCACCGACCGGGTGAAACAGAACGACGAGATAGGTTCGGGCCCGACGGCTTGTCGACCCGAACCTAGGGAGGAGAATACGACCGACCGAGGAGCTCGGCCGGACCGTATGAGAGCGGACCCGAAGCGAGATGCGGGAACCGCGAGTTAGCAATAGAATGTAAATAAACGGCGTATGTGTAGAAAAATAGTGATTAGGAATAAAGAAGCGACCCAATCCACTTAGAATAAGGTAGAGAGGTAAGCAATCGAGTAGTAATAGAAATAAGGGACAACGCGGAGCGCGGGCCCCGAAGGCCCATCCGACAATCCAACCCGACAGGGACCACCGGGTAAGGCAACGGGAGACGATGACGGAGCAAAAAACCCGTTTCGGGGAAAACCCAATAGGGAGACCAGGTGACCTGGCCAAACGGGAAGTCCGGGGACGAAAAAAAATGGACCCACAAAGCCAGGACGAACACCCGAAGGCAACGACGGAGAGGAAAGACCGGATTGGGACCGACCGAAAAGGGGGACTCTCGGGAAGAAAAGAAAGGGTCGCACCGGAGGCGAGGCAGCCGGACCCATGGGACGAGAGGAGGCATCCCAGAAGGATGACGGGGCCAAACCTCACCAGGACGGAAGGACGACAAGGGAGGAACGCGCGAGAGCGCCAAGGAACGGAGCGACGAGCGCTATGAGCGCTCGAGCCGGAGGAGTCGCGAGCGGGACTCGAGCCGAGGCAGTCGCACGGGAGAGTCGAGAGAGAGCAGTCGGGAAGGCAGTCGCGAGCGAGAGGCGAGCCAGAGCAGTCGGGGAGAGCAGGCGCGCGTACTAGCGACCGCAACTGCGGAATCGAAAAACCGACGCAGGCATCGCGAGCCGCGCCGCGAATCGCGGACGTGTAAACGACGTAACGGGGCGAGCCAAAGCCGTCGCGGAAAGCAGCCGTGAAGAAACACGAAACTGTGAGGCCGAAAAGTCGACGCAGGCATCGCGAGTTAACGATCGAGGCGACCGGGAAGAGTCGGAGAAACGCGGATCGCGGAAGCGCCGACGTGCCGGGAGCGCGCGAGCCCGACAAAGGTAGTGATAAGGATCGTCTGTAAATAAATGTACATAGAGTGAACGCCGTTGTGAATAAAACGTGTTTGTGAAACTCGTGAGAACGATCAATGACCTATCCCTGGCATCCAATCCGCCAAGAGTCGGGACGTAAGGGGAACAACCCGCAAAGAGGACGCCGACCGAAAGGAGAGCGGAGCCGAGAGAGGGATCAGGAACCTTCGTCTTTGGAGGTGAAAAGACGTGGCGACCGGGACTAAGGACCGTCAGGCGGGACCGAGACAAGCGTACGGAAGGTGACTCCGGTCACAACCTGTTACATTGGGATGAAAATGCGAGGAAGCACGCAAGAAACAGCAAAAGACACTAACCAATGCAGCACAAATGACGATAAACAAATGAAAAACTAAGCATTTTAGCGAGGTTCGCACGGCTCTCCTCTTATTGTTAGTACGATATTCCGCGCGGCGTACGAGATCATGAGACGAGACCGAGACGAAATCGAGATGAGACCGAGATGATATCAATTAAGACGAGACCAAGACCTGATTATCAAAACTTTTCCTAGACGAGATCGAGATCAATTCAAGTCTCGTCTCGGAAAAATGAAATACTACCACTAGCAAATTAAGACATAGGGCGAGCGTGAAAATTTGCTGTTCCGTCTATTCCGTTAATTTTGATAACATTTTGATTGTTTAATAAGACATTATTTGAAATAGAGAATTATTTACTCTTTAGTGAATTATTATAGTTTAATTTCGGGGATAAATAATAATCCATGAGTCTTACAATTTTCTGCTGTCGGAATGTTCGCATCAGATGTTCGCATCGGATGTTCGCATCGGAGCCCAATGAGATGTTCGTCATTCGGTTAAAAGAACGCACACAGACTCTATAAGATTTTTATAAAGCGGAAACTATTTAACGAAATACATGACGAAACCGCTGACAAATATAACAAAATTTAAGACTAAATGACTGACAAAATAAGAGAGTATGACAAAATAAATGACAAAAATAAGAAAGCGAGTCTCGCTGTTACGGTTTATATAAGACTCCTTTGGAAGGAGGTTCTGTGGTAGGACGTGTTTAATTGGGAAATTGGGGAATCAGATTCACAGGATTTTGATATGATAACAGTTTTGACTGGTCATTGGAAAATTGCCCTCAAGTTAGCTCCGCCCGTTGTGTCAGTTTTGATTCGCTCTTATTTTTATTGGTGATAATGCATCACCTTCCTAAAGGGTTTCAGATTCACGGTCATTCATTGGAGAGTTTCGTTTCTGGGGGTTGGAAATGGGATGGGTTGTAAATTACCTATTTCCCTTTTATCAGCATTTGCTTAAGGCTTAGCTACAAGTTGGAAAAATTATCTACGTTTTATCAAACTGCTATCGCGTTAGTGATGAGCAAACATCCCGGGATTTAATTAATCATGTTCCTTGGGAAGCAAGAAGCGTGAGTCACAATTTTTATTGATTTTTTTATATCAGAAGGTATCATTATTAAATTTATGACCCTTTCTTAAGACTTTGCGTAGGACTATTACCATTAGACGTACGTGACATCGGCGTGAGATGATCCATCTTACGTTCTCTCGAGTATCGCGTTCGTGTTATGACTCTTATCGCGAAAATTGGTTCTTGATCCGGCTTAGCACCTTGGTACCAACAGCGCGATTTGATAATGATTATTTGATGATTTTTTTCTCCACGCTCGAAAGGAGATTGAACGCTTAATTATCGCGGGTTACTTAATTTTAAATAAACATAGTTTTCTACTGGAAAAGTTTCTTCGGATTTGTGTTATCGATTGAATTTATTCATATCTTACTTTATTAATCAAACGGTCGCGAAACGAAGAAATCGTGGAGTCCACTGAACAACACAGTTCTACCCCTGCTGAATAATATTATTTTTATTTGTACTTCGTAGTTTACATAATATAATTTTATTACGTCACTTTTGTATTAAAGAATTTCAGAGAATAATGTCTCTTACCATAAATGCTGTCAACCTATTAGCTGTCTCTTACCATAAATGAGTATGAAACAAGAAAAAAATGTCTTCGACATTAATCCTGGCTCGAATCGATATCAAAACAATCTTGATTTATAAATTAATGAAATTTAGATGTTGGTCTCAAGTTCCCAGTATCGTTTGGAAGATCAATTCAAGATTTTATTTCCAATTCGAAAATTAATCGAAATTGGAGTCAAAAATCCGTCGAAATTAATAACAATTTCGAAAATTTCTTCTACTTTTATTTTCGACATCGAAATGACGTTTTTTCGAAGAACTATTTCTGGGATCATGCACCCATAATCTATGAGGTACCTACTTGCAAAGCAATATGTAACATAGAGTAATTCAAATTAATCCTATTGCCATAACTTTCCAAATTTCTATACATTTTTCTCAAAATTGTATTGACGGTGGAAATGAAGACATTTTCTCATCAGTCATAGTACGTATCATATTATTCCACTTTACCACACAAAACAACACGTCATAAAACAATACAGCATATTTACTTTACTGAAACAATAATTGAACTGCTAGAGTGCGCTGAAATTAAAATTACTATTGCTTGATACCTGTTAGATAAAAACCAAACTGAAAAATAGTAACAAATCGTTATTATGTAATAAATAATATAATATATAAAATTCTTATAATATATAACTTATAATATATAATTCTAGTTCTAGTGGTAAAATCTCGAATCTTGTTACAACAACCAGAAATTCTTTCTGATTGTTATGACAAGGTCTGAGATTTTTATTTAAATAAAATTCATTTAATTATATGGGACGCGCGCGGGCGTCTTGTTCATATCAAACCATAATCAAACAAAATTTCTCATGCATTATTGCGAGAATAGAAGGTATGTTATATACCTGCGTAAGAATTATTGAAAAGGACAAAACTGTGGAATACATCTGAAAGAAAGTATACTATCATTATATTTAATGAAAATAGTTTTGTTAACGCTTTCGCTCAGAAAGTGGGCGGTCCGCCGGAATACCGCCAATGATCGGGATCCCGCCAAAAGAATACACATTACACGTGAACAGACTTTGACATTCAAAATTACGTTTTGCGCCTGAACCGCCTGAACAACGCCACCTTGACATGTTTTGAAAGAAAAGGGACTGTTCATTAAAATAAGATAATTACAAACACTTCGTAAACTGTTTTATAATTATCCCTTTTATGCCAGTGGCATTATAAGTATCAATCACGCAAAAAAATATTTTGCTGCTCCAGCTAGAATTATAGCTGTCTTTTGTATCTAATAGAAAATTATGTATCATACGCATAGAATTTATAGCACAAATCTAAATTCTATCTCTATCATCTATATGATTAGGTGCAAGTAAGACATATCCAATATAGCAATACTTGCTAGAAATTTATCTATTTTAGCTATTTTTCGTACCTAGATAATTTTTTTGAAAACCGTTTTTTATTTATTCTCTTCATGCCAGTTACAATGGTTGCGTTCAGCAGAAAAAGCAGCTTTACAACTGTTGTAAAATCCTTCAATACGATTGATTTTTTGCTTTTGATTTCTTATGGATCTAAATGTACCCATATAACACCGATTACTGCAGAAAATTTTCATAAATGTTTCAATCTTTCACATCTCATGTGCAATAATTCTGAAAGGATTCAGCAATATGTCGTACGAAATGTTTTAACAGAAATGTTTCTAAAATCTATCATTTGCAATAAATTGAAAAACATATTTAAACCGAACAAAAAATCATCATGATGTTAAAATGGCTCCATAATGTTTACTAAAAATCATTTTTTTGATCAATCACGACTCAGTTTAATGACATTGATGTTATTGTGACTTGTTCTATTGTAGTTGCGAAAAACTTTAGTATACGAATGACTTGTTCTGCTTTAATTGCGATAAACTTTTTGTATATGAATAATGATATTGTGTGGAAACTGTAAGTGTAATTCCAACAAGTTTGTAATCTGTAAACAGATTACAAAACTTAATAAATTGTAAGTACTTCAGAAATGATATTTTAATATATGTTTAATTGATACTTACGTACTATTTAAATTTAGTATGCCGACGTGACAATTTTAATAAATATTATTTAAGTATCAATCAAGTATATATTCAAATATATATTTCTGAATTACTAAAAATAGCTGAAAACTTTTTGGTAATGTTTCAAAAAGATTGCAGATTCTTTCTGTAACATTTCATCAATCTTTCAACAAGGTGCAAAAATCGCGGACATTTTGCTATTCCAAAGCTGTCCCAGAAATGTTGCAGACATATTTTGCAATTTTTATGAAGTGTTTCACTTTCAAGTTGAAATATTTCTGAGATATTTCTGAAAACTTTCGGTGCTGTATGGGTATAAACGAATCATATTGAAGAATTTTACAACAGTTATAATACAAAGCGGCTTTTTCTGCTAAAGACAACCGTTATAAATATATCAATATACTACCACTATTAATTATGTTTAAATATATATAATTTGATAAAATCAGTCTTATCAATACTTGGTATATGGCTGTACAGGATAGTTTGGCGTAACACTTATTATAAGGAACACTATAAATTACTTTGCGAATGCTGGCTATATATAGCTAGCATTCGTCTATACGGATTGCTTTGAGGATGCTGAACC
>NW_017256173.1:7906-8125 GCF_001594055.1 Mycetomoellerius zeteki
GTTTTCTTCGTACGTATTAATAGCTAAAGCTAAGAGCTCGCAATCGACGAGCTGATGCGCGTTGAAGATGCCGCTGTCGCGTATAGCGTTCTCTGACATCACTAGCAACGCTTTCTGGAAAAAGAGAACAAAAAGCACTTTTTGATCACTATTCGCTTTTTCAGCAGAGACTTACCTTATGGCTTATATTTTGATGGTGATGGTGATGGTGATGGTGAT
>NW_017256174.1:0-10209 GCF_001594055.1 Mycetomoellerius zeteki
GGAATTGTAAGAGATAGAAAATCATTTTCAGAATGAAAATTGAATGACATTAAGAATACTTTAGAAATATAATAAAAAATTTTTTTCTTTATAAATAAATGTTACAAATAAATAATTTAAAAAAATTTTTTTACAGTACTCTAGAAGCCATTCAATTTTCATTATGAAAATTATTTTCTATCTCTTACAATTCTGACGATATTCGTTTCGAAAGAGAAAAACCGATTTTCTTCTAAAGGGTGTTTCACCCCCTAAAAGTGCGTATGGGCACGTATAAAAAAATTCGTGTCGCTTATTTTTGTCTGAAGAATAACATTAAAAACTTATTAAAATCGGAGGGGGACAATTGGATTCCTTTCCTTGTTAGATTCGGACTTAGATCCGGTAGGATGCGCCGATTCTGTATGGAAACCTAAGTAGCGGAACATTATTTTTAGATATAGTAATCTTTTTATTATCGTAGAATTAACTCTGACGTAAAAATAAGACGTGCTGTAATAATCGCACTTCCGTTTTGTTCGAGCGTATAAAGACTTACTGTAAGCTTTCTTTTTCCCGTCTACGCTTTTTGTTTTTTTTTTCTGAGAACCGACCGTGTTTTTTTTCTTAAAGATTATAATAAATTATAACTACACGATGTATTGCTAATAATGATGCTAAATATAAGAGAAATGTGATAACATGTATTTGTGAAATTCACAAGAAAAAAAACGAAAAAAATATTTACCAAATTTGTTAGCAAATACAGTTGTTTAGCAAATACTTACGCAAAGTATGCATTGTACATTTTCCATTAAAGAAAATAAGAACAGATTAAAACAGACATAAAGTTTATTTTCCTCTTAATCTCTGCAGCACACAAAATTATATACACTATTTTCGAATTGATTCCAGCAGGGATCCATTTCATGTTCATATAGAATATACATCCGTACATTCTAATATGTGCTCTGTATGGCTATCTGTAATGTATTAAGAAACATCCATCGAAATATTTATGTGACATACATAGGATGCATATGTATATTCTATGGACATGAAATGGATCTATCCTAGTCAGTTCGAAGATACAGTGTATATAAAATGGATATTAATTTCCACTGTATATCCATTGTATGTTCAAGTTGATTCCATCAGAAAATCATTTCATGTCCATAGAACATACATCCGCACATCATATGTATATCCTATGGATATATTCCCATGGATGTATCTTAATATATTACGAATATCTATACGCTGTACATAGTACATACATCCGTACATCCTATGTACAGCATATAGATATTCGTAATGTATTAAAATACATCTATGGGAACATATCCATGGGACATACATAGGATGTGCGGATGTATATTCTATGGACATGAACTGACTCTATGATAGAGACAATTCAATGATACATTAGATATACAATGGATACTAATTTAATGCAAGTGGAAATCCATTGAATATCCATCATCCTTTCATGTATATACATTGTATATGCAATATATATTTTTGTGCTATCTGGGTAGGACATTGGAAACTATTTCTTTTGATAACGGCGAGATGTATTATTTTGCCATTGAAAAAGGTTTGACGTATAAATTACATAATGGTGGATTGAATGGCGAAATATTAACTATCAAATTAATTATAAATATTGACGGTTTACCACTATTCAAGAGCAGTAGAACTGACTTGTGGCCAATTTTAGGTCGTAGTAATGATACTGTAGATTCACGTCCATTCATGATTGCTTGTTTTTGTGGCGAAGGAAAACCGATAAATCTTGAAAAATATTTAGAACTTTTTAACGAAGAAATAATTTTCTTTCGAAAAAACGGGTTTCAATATAACGGAAAAATATATTATGGTGAAATTGAATGTTTTGCGGCTGATGCACCCGCAAGAGCTATGCTAAAAATGATTAAAGGGCATACGAGCATGTACGGATGCGAAAGGTGTACTATTAAAAAAGTAAAAAAACAAATTTTTTTTCCAGCTAAAATAAATAAATCGGTTACCTTGAGAACAAAATATGACTTCTTAGATGAGAAGACAAATAATAATAATCATTTGAAAGGAAAGTCGCCATTACTTGCTTTAAATATAGACCCCGTGAAACAATTTATATTGGATCCCATGCATATGATATACCTAGGTATTATGAAATGTATCTTTGTGAAGTATTGGGTAGAAGGAAGGCGTCACTGTAAACTCTCTCGACAAAGTCTTGCAGCAATTGATTATAATATACGGAAAATATGTCCATTCGTCACATCTGATTTTTGTCGAAAACCTCGAGCTTTAGTAAACTTAAAAAATTTTAAAGCGACTGAGTTCCGGTTTATTGTTTTATATAGCGGTGTAATTATTTTCTACAATGTTCTTCATAACGTAAAATATCGACATTTTTTATTACTTCATATAGCAATTACTATTTTATCTAGTGCATCTTTGATCGAGACTTACCTACACGTAGCTGAAGAAGCTATTAGAAAATTTGTTCTCAAAGCTCCTAGAATATATGGTGAGGATTTCGTTGTGTATAATGTACATTCATTACTACACCTTTGTGCGGATGTACAAACGTATGGTCCGATAGAAAGATACGGTTGTTTCCCTTTCGAAAATTATCTTCAATCTCTAAAAAGACGAATTCGCTCTAAAAAATTACCTTTGCAACAAGTATGCAACCGAATTGCAGAAGAAGAGAATATCGATGTCGAAATTAAATCTTCTATCACTCCAGCTTATGTTCCTAAGCAATTTTGTTTCCCTAATCCAAATATTACTGATCATTTTACATGCGAAAAGCTAATTTATAAAAATATGAAATTATCAATTAAACTTCCCGATAATACTGTAGAAGTAGATAATCAAATTTATGTTATCAAAGAGATTATTTTCATTGAGGGCAAATACAAATGTATAGGAACTACATTTAAATACGTCGATAATTTGTATCGATACCCAATACACTCATCTAAACTGGGAATTTATCATATAAAAAGTATCGACATTAATACTTCTACTACATTTTTTATTGAGGACATATCCCACAAATGTCTCCGATTACCATTTAAAAATGATTTTACAGTTTTTCCCATAATTCACCATGTAGCTTAATAATTTGTATCAAGCTATTTGGTGGAACTGCTATTACGTTTTTTTATTTGTAATAAAGCGATATATTAATATTATTTACAGTAAGATACGTATAATAAAAGAAAATTATATAAGTAAGGAATTTTTTTATATTAAAATCGAGAATTGTTGATTGTGCAGAGCTTAATTTAAGGAGATTTTATAGATAATTCAAAATAATAAAAGGATTTATGAAACTTATAAATTATAAAATTACTTATAAATAATGAAAATAATAAAAAGTATTATGAAAATTTACAGATTATTCTAGATTTTATTTAAAAGTAACACAGTAAATTTAGTGACGGTTTATCATCTGGACCGACAGTTATTTTAATTCTTTACGCCATGATGAAACTTTCAGAATCCCACCTTTTTCAACTCAAGTTTTAATTATTTTTCACAATAACTTTCATATATACATAGTTTGTTTAAAATGTAAATATTAATATCTGTGCTATAATGTCTATTGAACCTCCTTAAAAAATCCACTAATTAGGCGCTAGAAATAATGTTATAAATGATCATCAGAGCTGTTAATATTTCAGCACAGAGCAAACATTTTCATTATAAATAAACGCGGAGATACAACATGTTTATTAGTATTTATCAAATAATATAAAGGAAAATAATGAAAATATTTGAAGAATTTAATTTTTGAATAGTTGACGAAAAAAGTCAAAACGTCAAAGTAATAACATATTATTGCATATAAAAAGGAATTTGAATCATGTCTTCAAACGTAAACAAAAAAAAAACTTATGGCCTTGTGGAGTTCTTAAGTGGCAAAAAGAAAGAGTGAACCATTGATGTGGCTGAACGAACGGAAGAAATGTTATTGGCCAAAGACCAAATCTCAGAAAATTTTTGACGAATTGGTATTGGATAATGCACCATATGATTCTACATGGATGAAATATAAAGTTCATCGAGTATTAAAAGTTTCAGGTGAGAATTATTTTAAAGGAGAAAAATATAGGTTTAATATATCTTTGTTTTAATTTATATACTAGTTCTTTATATTCATTTTTATTTTTGTAACATATACAACCGGAATAATTGTTTGAGTTATTGTGGTTCCTTTTACAGAATCTAAATATTCTTTATTCTTTTGTAGTTTGTTTCTTTATGATATAGTATTCAGTATATTAGATAAAATGTTAAATAACAAGTTAAATTACGTTTATTTACTACAATTATAATTAAAAATATACCTTAATTGCTTACTAATGTATAATAATTTAACACATACTTGCTGATGTGCTTTGTTGTTCTTTATAATTCTAATATGATTAATTAAGATTTTATGAAGAAATTAAAAATCAATAATGCAGCATCAGAAAAGAAAATGTATTTATTTTGTTTATTCTTTGAAGCAATGTAAAATTAAATAACATTTGGAATTTTTATAATTTATGACTTTAACTTTAACCGACACTTTTCTGTTTAAAACTATTCATACAAAAATATTAGGTACATTTTTTATTTTATATACGGGTGTCCGAAATGTTCCAGGATGGCTGAATATCTTGGAAAATATACATTTTTGAGAAAATTGTTTTCTCACAAGTAAGAATATTCGAGCCTATAGCATCTGTAAATCCGGAAAACCAATTCGGCGCGTAGTTTGAATAGCTACAGATATGGTATATATGCATGTATATATATAGTATACATATAATTCACATTGAATTATTTAAGCATTAAAGATCTAGCTTCGATCATTATAGGCTTGAGTATTCTTACTTAGTATTTATTACATTACAGTCTTAATAAAATCATTTATTACAAGTTGTAAGGTTTAAAAAGATTTTATCAGTTTGATCTTGGGTAACGTCGCCAAAATCAGGATTACAATGTCAAATTGATAAGATGATTAAATAGACTTTTCTAAATACTATAATACAATTTTTATCTAAAATATTTTTATCAAAAATGTATACTTTCCGATATAATTTATTTAACATTCAAAAACTTATTTTTATTAGGGATGAACTAATAAAGCAATTAATATTATATTATTGTACATTCTTAATGGATGTACTTGAATCTATATATTTTTTGATAATGTGTTTGAATATTTCATTCTAGATGACTATGATGGTATTATGAAGTATATGAATATTATTTTGGAACATGAATCAACAGAAGATGATGGATTGAATTCTGTTGATATTTCACAAAAAAAATTGAATCATCTGCTAATCAAGAAGAAGAGGATATATCTGACTCTTATTATAATTTATCTGACTCTTCCAAAAGAATGTTTACCGAAATTAAACGTAAAAGTCAAAATAATATGCAAAAAGATTTTGATCATGAAGAATCTGAATCTTCTAATTCAAACAGCTCAGATAATAAGATTGACGATTCTAAAGAATACGATTCGAGTTCTAGCGAAAAGAATGTTAATAAAGAAAGCTTCAAAAATAATACTTCATCTATTTTATGTACAAACAAAAATATTTCTAAAGGAAATAAATGTCAAAATCAATCGTCAAATGTTAGCAGATATAATGATGGAATTACAGCACGTTCTGACAGTTAGTATACTTAAATGAATTTTTAACCATTGAAAAATATTAATTATTCTATCATTTAAAATTTAATTTATCATTGTATGTACATATATTAAAATATTTAATTATATTAATTATATATTATACTTAATTATATTAATAACATAAATCATATTAATACGTTTTTAAAAATATACTTACATATTTTATGCTAATTCTAAAATATGAAATATTTATGATTTTTAAAACAGAATATCGTTGAATTGTATATACAGTCCACTTTATGAGTTTTGATTAATCAAGTGTTATATTTGTTGTATTATTTTTTAATATAAATTGCTAATGACATAATATGCAATTAAGTTTAAGTAAATATATATGTGAAAATATATATGTGCGAATAACTTTTAAATATGTAACTTTTAAATATGTATTTATTAAATATGTAATCTGATGTATTATTTTGTAGATTCGTCAAAAAATATGCAAAATATTGATCTTGAATATGACCGAGACACTGCCGTGTCTCCTAATATGAATCGATGTTCATCACCAAGATTGGAAGTAGGTGCAAGAACACTGTCTGAAGAATAATTTCAAAAATATATAGTAGAACGAATGGAAAATTTAACAATTTTATATGAGCAGAACAATGTCTGTATAAGTCGACTTCTACAAACTATGCCCGGTCTCCCGAGTGTAAAATCCCGCGTGTGACTGGAGGTCTCTCCGGGTAGTGGCGGTTATAAACGGATCCTCCAGGTGTAAAACCCTGCGTGGGGCCGGGAAGGCCGTCGCCGTGGACCAGCCCCCCAAGCCAAGCTGTGAGCTATCGAGGTGAGGGCTGCGTGGTACTGGGGGAGCAGTGGTCGATGCCACTGGGGCACCGGGCGAAACCCCAGAGTATTTAGCCTTACCCACGCATGCGGGGCTCTGCGTGGGCGGACCTTGTCGTTCCCTAGCTACTCGTGGGACTTGCATGGAGAGTACATTACAAAACATTCAAGACGAGATAACTGAGGGTCCGAAAGGGCACTTGGCGGAGGCGGCAGCAACCGCGCAAGTACGGGCTCGCGAGGGCTCGGAAAGCGAGGTGGTAGTTGCGGAGGTGGAGATGGCTCCCGCTTCGGAACGGGCCCCCTCGGGCTCGGAAAGAAACGGGAGTAAGGCGGGTGATGCAGGGACTCCTCACAAGAGGAACCGCAACGAAGCCCAGAAGAGAAGGGCGAAGAGGAACAGGGAGAAGGCTCTCGAAGGCAGTGTTGTTAGATGAGCCCCCTTTCAGTACATGCGCACTGCAGCGCTGGAGAAATCCAGGAATGTATAACGGTCATTCCGGAGGATGAAAGAGAAGAGTCCTATAGTTTTGGCGGAATCCGGCCAGAATGACAATTAGATGTAAGTAAAATAATATTTATACATATATTTGTGCAATATGGATTCCAATGTCGTTAAAGGAGCTATTAAAAAAACAAATTAATAGAACTTTTCAAAATTCTTGGTTACATGAAGACGTTTTTAAAGGATGGTTGGCTCCCTATTCCGAATTAAATAAAGCTCAATGTACCGCGAATAATGTCAGCATTAGGTGTTGTAAAACAAATTTGTTAAGACATTCACAAACAGTTAAACATGTATATGAGATGAAAGGTCGAAATCAAAGCCTCAAAAATAACAATAATATTTCATATAACGATAAAGTAAAAAGAGCGGAAATAAAATTAGCAGCATTTTTTACTGAGTACAATATTGTTTTTTGTACGGTTAATCATTTAATAAAACCTTTAATAAAAGATATTTTTTGAATTTCGCGAGGGTTTACCTCGTTCGGAAGATTACTCGAACGATCCGCTTTCTCCGAAATTAGTGATAATCGACGATCTTATGAAAGAATCGTCGTCGAGCGATGCAATCTGGATCTTTTTACCAAAGGCAGTCATCACAAAAATCTCAGTGTTATTCTTATCTCGCAGAATCTCTTCCATCAAGGCCATGGTCAACGCGATATATCCCTCAACGCGAATTACATCGTCGTTTTCAAAAATCCGCGTGATCGCGCTCAAATTCGTCATTTAGGCCGTCAAGTCTATCCCGACGATCCGAAATTTCTAGAAGAGGCATACTACGACGCTACGTCGAGGCTTCATGGGTATTTATTGCTCGATCTGAAACAATCAACTCCGAACGAATATCGATTTCGTACATGTATTTTTCCCGAAGATACGAATCATTACGTTTACATACCCCGTAGATCATTTTCGAACGAATTCGTATAAAAGACGGGTATGTGCGATAGTACGAGTCAGTCGTATGCTTTTCTCACGATGAAGGTGACTGACAAGAAATCACACAGTGCGACGAAAATCGCCACGCATTCGATCGGTAAAAGAAACGCCTGTCTTCTCGCTGCCCTCTATCATCTGAACAGAAATCAACGCACGACCTTTCTACGTGGCGCGTACGAAAAACTTATTCGTTGTATTTGCGAATGTGTTTTTAATACACTCGAAGGAAACGTCTCACTTGAACGATCCGAAAAAAAATGGTTAAGTAAATACAAAACGCCGCTGCGTCGCATCGCTGTAAAACGTGGAAATTGGAAGGAAGCTGCTGGTGCAGCGAGGCTGATTTTATGCGGATACTGCTGAAACATTTGCTTCAAAAAGCCGTACGATAGAATTAACTAGGATGAGCGCGGAATCGTGACTATAGAAGGTAACATCATGAAAGATTCTAATATCAGTGACTTGATAAACGACGCGATGCGCGAGAGAAAAACTGTGAAAGCAACGGGTAGAAATCAGTTTGCGCGATTACTCCGTGCGTTGAACATATCTTCCGCGCTAGTGAGAAATAAAGCATTATTATCCACGCACGGTGTTACTCTAAACAGCGTAAAACTTTGATCTCGTGCGAATTCCACGCCTTTTATATCGAAAACACGAGTTCCGCGTCGATTGTATCGAGAGCACGACAAAAGAGAAAAACGAAAAAATCGCAAAGAAGAAGAGGAAACAGACGACGAGCGCTCGCCGTTTCTTCCACGTACACGAAAAACTAATACCTCCGTATCTTCACAGATGAGAAAAAATCGGTTACTCGGTTGGAAAAAATAACGATGATGTTTGAAAAATTATACTACGATCCGTCGCATTATACGGGATATTCAGCGGTGGATAATCTAACTCGTGCTGTTAAACCGAATTTCTCACGGGGAGAAGTCGTACGCTGGCTCGAATCGCAAGACGCGTACACGTTGCACCGACCATTGTGCAGAAAATTTTCACGATTGCATTACAGCGTGACAAACATTGACGATGTGTGGAAGGGGGATTTGATCGAACTCCGAAATCTAAAAAGTTACAATGACGGTTATTCCTATCTGTTAGTGATTATCGATGTACTTAGTAAATACGTCTGGGTAGAACCGCTACGCGACAAAACGAGTAACTGCGTGATAAAAGCTTTTCAACGCGTACTAGTGAAAAGCGAAGGACGAGTACCCGTATACTTCCAAACGGACAAGGGTAAAGAATTTGTCGCGCAATCAATGCAGAAATTTCTTAAAGAAAACGACATTCGTTTTTAAGTAACGCGCAATCCGGATATTAAAACCGCCATAGTCGAGCGCTTCAACAGGACACTGAAGGAGCGAATGTGGCGTTATTTCACGCATAAAAATACGCGACGGTACATCGATGTTCTGCAGGACATTGTGCACGCTTACAATCACACGCGTCACTCGTCCACGAGAATGCAACCAGAGGTAGTAACGAGAGAAAACGCGCGAATCGCTCGTGAAAATATAGCTCGTCGTTGGAAAAAAACGATGAAACGTTAAAGAAACGAGGGTCCGAAACGATTAAATATCGTGTCGGGGATCTCATTCGCATCAGAGCGAAAGGTGCCTTCGAGATAGGATACGAAGCTAACTGGAGCGAGGAGATATTTCGAATTTATCGTATTCTCGATTGGCGAAAACCGCACGTGTACGAATTGAGCGATTCGGCAGACGAAGTCATAGACGGTATTTTTTATGAGCAAGAATTAGCTCGAGTTGAGAAAAACTTACAGGAAGAACATTTTATCGTCGATCGCGTGATAAAGAATAGAGGACGAGGAGCTAATAAGCAACTACTAGTTAGCTGGCGCGGTTATCCCAGCAAGTTTGATACTTGGATTCCTGTTTTGAGTTTAATTTCTCTTCGCGATGGAGGAGGAACAATTTCTTCTGGTTCTTCCGAGCAACAGTAGCATGCGTCATTTTCCGAATAATACAACGTCGTCCTTCATCACGGAATTACCTCACTCGAGTGTTGCACGGACAATGGGAAGTAGCGTTAAGTGAGATTCAATTTCCCTGTACGTTTTTACACGTACGTCATAACGAGAATATGATCAGATTCGTCGATGTTAAACCCGACGAGGGGGCGAGTGGTCCGTTTACGGAGAAAGAAGTTGCATTTCCAAATGGAATTTACAGCGATATCTATGAACTTATTGAGGCGATTAATACCACGTGTACAAAAGCCGAATCGCATTTCTATTTTGAACAGCA
>NW_017256175.1:0-1768 GCF_001594055.1 Mycetomoellerius zeteki
AGGTCGATGCTAATCACCTCAATTTTACGGCAATTAAAATACAATAACTAATCTTCACAGAGTCAAGCCGACAAAATCATAATTGCGGGGAAGCCCGGAGGCCAGAGCAAAGATCAGGACCAGCCGGAGAAGACCACAAAGGGAGAAGACGCCGTAAAGAGCCCTCCCGATACATTAGAATCACCCCGTGTGTAAACTTTAATGACACTTACACCAATAAAGACATTATTACAATTATTATTATTATTAAAACATAGCTCATAAGTTAGTTGTAAGAGCATAATTATAATAAAACATTTCGTTAAAACAATCTCTAATGATAAATTTATTTTACGTTAACATTTAACTTTTCAGAGGCAAAATAAGCCAACAATGATAATACGCGACAAAGAGCGAAGATACGAGCTCAGCGTAAATAGAGATTAGCTCAATCGCCGAAACGATAATTTATTTTCAAGTCAGGATAATTTATTTCGATAGCGTAAACGCATCACTTTAGACTAAAACTAGTCGCAGCACGATTAGAGCAAGATAGAGCCGTTAGGAGCTCATTTTATAAAAATATTATTTTAACATGTTCAATAGCGTCCACACGAAAACTAAATATAAAAATACAAAAAAGTGAAAAAATTCATTTATTCATCATAAAAACATAAGAAACAGTCATTCAGACTTATTTAATTTTTTAACATATATAATTTCATAATTCTTGCATAAAAGACTTAATAAATACGTGTGGCGCTTAAAGCGACTCATTACGAGCTATAAAAGCTCATGAGTTGAGAAAATTCCATTACGAGATAATAAAATCCGTAATGCGAAACAATTCTTCGATAAAAATCGAAGAAGGTGTTAAAAAACACCGATTGTCAATTTTTGACAATAAAATTCCTTATCGGAATTTATTCACGTCTTTGTGACGTGATAATTCAATCGATCTCGTAAGAATTCGATTAGCGAGACGAAAAGGACTTTAATAGAGCTCTTTGAGTGAAAAAGCGGTTAAATGAGAAAAATAGCTTCACGTGGGTATTAGATAGCGTTAGTGTTTCCTGCGTGAAAAGAATGAGAAAGTTAGGCGAAAAGGTCTTATTTTATTTATTAATTTTATATTTTTTACTTACCGTATTATACCGTAGAAATAAGTTAACCGTTATTGGATTCATTCATGTGAGCTTGAGTCATTGACGAATCATCAGCGAAATTGCCAAAGTACCTGAAAGAAAAAGAAAAATTAATATTTAAGTTATTTAGAAAAAAGGTGTTTACTCAACATATCAAATGTGAGACAATTGAAAAATTTAATAAAAGACATATAAATGTCATGTAAAGTAGTTGATACAAGCGTACGGATGATTCGCGAGAAGATTCTCATATTTGATATAATTTTCTAATAAAAGATTTTATTTTGTATTTAATACAGGTTATAATTATGTAATATTAATTTTAAGTTCATTAAAAACGAGTAAATATCTTGTTTAGCCATTTATTTGGAATCTCCGATAAAAAGTCATATATATATATCACACAGCGAACAGCTGATTGAGAAAACTCGATATAATTGCAAAAAGAAAATTTTCAGAAATAAATAAAGTGGAGATTCTAAATAAGTGCGGCTCTGAGTCCATTCCTCTCGAAGAGCAAGGCGATCCGACCACTTCAAGGACGAATTATGTGATTGGTCGGAGGATGGATGGAGGGGATGAAGATGCCAAAGTGGCCGACCCGCTCGAGACGGACGCAGAGATGCCAATTTTGTTACGGTTTA
>NW_017256176.1:0-204 GCF_001594055.1 Mycetomoellerius zeteki
GTTTCATTCGAGTCTCGTTGTTCCTAGTGCCAACTTCGTGAGCAAGCAAGTACTGTACTTTTTAGTTTTTACTCGGCTATCTCGGACTAATTGCGTCATTTGGTGCTACAACGAAGTAAAAACAATAGCTAACTCAAAAGTCGCCAATAATTTAGACGAGCAAATGTATTCCAATCCGGATTCTTTCAAGTTGCGTAACGACGA
>NW_017256177.1:0-862 GCF_001594055.1 Mycetomoellerius zeteki
TTGTTCAATCACGATTCAGTTTAACGTCAATTTGATGTTATTGTGACTTGTTCGACTTTAATTGCGAAAAACTTTTCTATATGAATGGCTTGTTCTGCTTTAATTGCGAAAAACTTTCGTATATGAATAATATGATATTGTGTGGAAACTGCAGGTGTGATCTTTTAATAGTGATTAAGTGCTTATACATGTAACATGATTAATTAATCAAAATAGTTGGCGGTATAATTACTAGTTTTGAGAAATACTTTAAGTACATATATTTCAATAAGTGTAATTTGTAACAATCACTTCAATAAGTGTAAATTTTTGTAATTTGTAAACAGATCATAAAACCCTTAATAAATTTTAAGTACTCCAGAAATGATATTTAAATATATGTTTAATTGATACTTAAACAATATTCAAATTTATTATGTTGACATAATAAATTTAAATATTATTTAAGTTTCATATGCAAGAATCGCAGATATTTTGCTATTTCAGAGCTGTCTCAGAAATGTTGCAGACATATTTCGCAATTTTTATGAAATGTTTCACTTTTCAGTTGAAATATTTCTGAGATATTTCTGAAAACTTTCGATGCTGTATCGGATGTAAAAATATTAGAAAAAGATTACAGAAATTATAGAAAGGGTTACCCTGGTAGAAATTTAGATAAGGAGCTAATATGGCTCTTGCATGGATGCCATGCTGCCATATTAGGAACTAGCATGGCAAAATTGCAAGCGCCGCGCCAGCAACGTCACATTTTGTCTAATGGCCCTGGCGAGCGACTGACGTGCCGTTACTAACGGACTCATCAGGCGCCGCTAGGCGACTAGCCTGACGCGTATACACACGTGGCACATTAAGAATTAAG
>NW_017256178.1:0-704 GCF_001594055.1 Mycetomoellerius zeteki
TCATCAATGTAATTTGATACCACAAAATGAAGCGGTTGCGGAAAAGTTGTTCAATATAATGCAATTATACAACAACCATGTTAGATTTAGCGTAATGAAAGAATTTTTCAAGGACATTTAAAATGTTTCACGATGACATCATCATCAGCATAAATAGCACAAATAATGATATAAAAATGTAAAGATTTAGGCGCATCATATCATTAGTCAATCTAACAGCAAAAGTGACAACATGGAGCGAGATTTGATTGAGCAAGCTACCCTGCTTAATACAAGAGAAGAGTACGTCGCGTGAGAACAGCGATGCGACGAATTTATAGAATCTCTGGAAGAACAGAGCCGTATTAAACGCCCGCGATTATCGAACGGTAATAGACAATCGGTGATCGCATGTATCGCGCGACTTGAAAGCTTGAAGGATTCAGTGCGCGGACGATTTGTGCACGTAGGCGCAGGATGTAGACTTCGGTAGCGCGAGATCGAAACGGCGTTCGAAAGCTGGATTCTAACAAGCGCGGTAATAAACTCTAATTATGTCGAACCTCGCCGATTCCTTGAAGACGCGAGTGAAATTATGCTCGAGAGTGTGCAGCACAGATCATATATAAGATAGATTGATATCTCCCGGTTAAAGAAGTGAAACGCTGTTTAGATCCTAACGCTATCTAGAGGTGTTACGTTCAACTATTTCTATATATATATAT
>NW_017256178.1:921-8495 GCF_001594055.1 Mycetomoellerius zeteki
TTATTTATTATTCATTGTTTACACTTATTTTACAAATAACTTTTTACATTTGTTGCTTCTTATAGCTGCGCATTTTTTTATCGCTTGTTTAATCATTATATTGTTCGACCTCATTCGCGTATCAAGTCCATTCATAATACGGTTTATAATATTGGACCAATGAAATAAAAATATCCGTACAAATAATTGTAAAAATTTGTTAAATAATAGTCTTTGGTGAGAACGACATTTAATCCATTCGAAATGCAATTTTTTACGGAGTGCAAGTCGAAGCCTTTTTGCTACATGAATTCTATAACAAACGTTGGTAATCCAGCCCCTTAACAACTTGTCTGCCTTAACATACATTTCAAAATAATCCATATTAACATACGCGAAAGCATGGTTCGAGCTGCGGAATTCTCGGATTTTAATAAATGTATATTCAGGAGCATTGTGAGAATTACTAAAAAAGCTGCACTGACACACAGAACAATCCCGACATTCTTTTACGCTATTCAACAACTTCCGAGCCATCCATCCCGCTACATACATACAAGTGCCCTTTGCTAAATTATTATTTTTGTCGAACTTTTGAACAGTTTCTGTATACACAGTTTCTGTAACACAAGAATCATCAAATAATTCTGCATTAGTCGCGTAATCGTTTGATGACTCTTTTGTTGCATTATCAATAAAACTATTAAAAGTGAGAAGAAAATCACCATCGTCTTTCTCGCAATTTGCACCTACGGAATGTAAAGACGATACATTATTGAGTAACAGTGTTTTATATAATTTGTCAAATTGCCATGCTGTCGGAGAAACGTAACGTTGCCCATGACTACGGATAGCCCCGAAGAAGTTCTCTAGCGGATCTTGATTTACATAACGAGTCTTAAAATATTTGAATCCCATGATTTCAAGTTTGGCCCACAGTGTTGCCATCCCTTCGATTGTACAATTCCAATTCTTTAATGATGGTACAGTCGGTGTCGGTTTCTTCGTTTTGCGATGCACGTACCTCATTGACTTCAGTGTCTGAGAAGCGTCTTTCCAAAATTGTAGATGTTGACTGGTTTTTGTAACAGCAATCCGCAATGGTGGATTGTTTTTCGCTGAGACACTGTTGGCGTTCACTGAATCGAACAGGTTATTGAAGAATCTACAGACGTCCGAAGTATGCACAGCCTCTGCTGGTACGCACATATCTTTTGAGATGGCTCTTGCACTGTCTGCAACAGCATGTATAAAGAACACATTGAAACATTAACAGTATTGAAAAATTATTACAACTATATATATTTGCATTTAAAACGAAAATAGCTTACCACAACTCCATAAAGCAGCCAACTGAAGAAACAAAGACACGGATCGACTGAATATTTGAGCAACATTCTTCACCTCCATTTTCCGAATTTTGTCGACTTTAATGTGCTAATCTGTCAATTTCGGCATGGCTCTATTTATTGTGCACTCATGCACGTCTATTTCATACGCTTTGTCAATATGAAGCCAGGTTGCATACTGCCTATCTTTTTCTGGCCTATCTGTCGCAGAGTTCACTTCTAAATCCTTTGTTAATAAATTATTTTTAATGCCTTTTAAAAGATGAGGAGGATCGTATATTGTTATCAGCGAACAGTTTGCAATGTCGATTTCCATACCTGTCAAATTAAAATTCAATTAATAAATTGTTCTTATTGCGATAAGTGTATTAATATATGTACGTGCAATAGTATACAAACTTACACATATTTTCAGGCATTCTTGTCTTTATAGAATGTTTACGGAATTTTTGTAGTGCTGACATGTTTGCAGAACCTTGGTCACAAACAGTAGCTACCAGATTCAATCCAGCATGGGTTACAGTGCGAACATTGTCCTGAATTTATCGCATGAGTCGGAAACGGTTTGTTGAGCTCTCACAATAATAATATCCTAAAGGTATCTTCCAGCCTGTTGCTATTCCTCGTACCATAAATACGAGCACATGATCAGCAAAGTGTTGAGTCCGCTCATTTCCATAGTCTTCGAATCCAACGTATTTGTCCTTTGCTTCATTATATTGTATACATATGTGGTGTGAGACTCATTTCATCCCATATTAGCACACATACTTTGTCTAACTCCTTCATCTTTTGTGCCTTTTGCTTCAAATGTTTCAGCATTACTTTATTGATGCCAATGTCAGAGTGCACATTTTTTAGCAGTTGACGTAAAGTGGCAGGTGACGGCAAAATGAATAAATAAGCTAAATATCGATAGCATCTTGGAGATCTTTTATATAAGGATAAGGCCAGGACTTTCTTCTTCATGCTAAACTTCCAACCCTTCGGTTTTAATTTGACATTCCGTAGCTGCATTTCAATAAATATTTTTTGTAACGTTGACAGCTTTTCGAAGTTTTCGAAACTTTTCTTTTTGTCAAATGCTTTTGCTTCGTTCAAGCGAATTACATACCTGAGGAATATTTAATACGTATTCCTCATTAATTAGAATATTAATACATAGTTGCGCATTGGCCGAATTGTTTCTAGTACCTAGATCAGACAAAACATTTACAATCAAATGTAACACAAGCAATGTAATACACTAAATACACAAATACACTAAATTACACAGAATTATGATTGTTTGTGCAACAATTTGAATGAACCACATCGTACATTACGATAGGTAAGTAAAACAAATTTGTTTTGCGTATTACAAATAATGCAACATGTATTAAATGTTTTCAAAGTACGGTACCTCTTAATTTTCAATTTATTGCTTCGTTGTATAATATATTCTTCAGTTTATTGGTAATATCGTATAATCGTCTTGCTTCTGGGGTCAAATTGTGTTTCCTTGTTTTTTCCTGTAAAAGACTGCGACGAGAAACCGGTATCCCTCTCTTTCTTTTTGGCGTACACGATATATTGGCTCTGTCTTCTTGTATCGACGAAGAAATATTAAATACTTGATCATTCTCCGATTGTATCACGATTTCCTCTGAAACATTTTCGACACTTATCCCAGCCGCAATTGTTGCCAAAGGTTGTATCTGTATAGCGTTCGATGTTGTCGACGAATCATATTTTATCATTGAGGACAAAGTTGGAGATAAAGTCAGCGTTGATTGTGTTAGTAGGTTTGGCATTATTTCTGGCGCAATTAAGGATATGTTCATCCTTTCGTCTTTCAGCTCATCTTCACTTGTCGGCAAATACAAAGTTGGAACGGCGTCGTCTCTCAATGTTGGTTTTTTTATATCCTGGAACCCAGACTGTTGGTTCGAAATGTTTGTGGCACACCCGATATTTTTCCTTACGAATTTGATCGTATGGAATATTAATAAGGGCGCGGCCTGCGCACAACTTTAATCCAAAGACATCCTATCTAGATATTCTTTGGAAATATGTGTCGTGATATCGTTCGACTCGTTGTACATCCTGGCACTACACATCTTTGTTTATCCATTTGTCTCACAGATCATATATAAGATTTCTCCTGCACTAATTTCTGTTTCTGCGATGAAGATAGATTTCACCGAAATGGCTGCCGTTCAGAAACGTCGCTGCTGCCATCTGGAGTTGTTACGCGATATTCATCCAAACACTGTTTCAGATTTCCGTATGGAGTTGACCCACCATGGTGTGCAGTATGTTTTACAGAGATATGACTCTTTAAAGATAAACACAGTATTTAACGGTGAATTCGTCGCCGGTGACAAACGCGCGAACAAGAGTATCACCACCCGGAACTATGAACTATATCAATGCACAGATTTGCGCGAGTGATACATGTCGCGCGTCGTTGAGCCAATCCTAACATCGCTTGAAGAATTTCAAGAACGTGACAGCGGGTGGGCACTGTCACGTATCCTCAATTTAACGGTAAACGCGAATAAATTAAATCCTCTGCGCGTGGGATGTCATATCAAACTCCCGCGAGAAATTATGCTGAAGAGAGGGGTGATCAACGTGCGATCCACAGACAATGGGTGTTTCGCGTGGTCGGTGGTTGCAGCCCTGCATCCAGCCCAAAAACATGTGGACAGGGAATCATCGTATCCGCACTACTCACCTCCGGTACTGAATCTCCAAGATATTCAGTTTCCGATGACGTTACATCAAATCAAAAAATTTGAAACTCTCAACAACATTTCCATCAATGTATATGCCATCGAGAAGAGAATTGTGCCGATACGACTCGACCGAAAGAGGAGCAAGCATGTAAACCTCTTGTACGTGGAGGATGATAGCGCGGGACATTTCGCGCTGATCAAAGATCTGTCCCGCCTTGTCAGTTCGCAAATCAATAGATATGGGCACAAGAAATATTTCTGCGATAGGTACGTATAAATAATAATAATAATAATAATATAAATTAAATAAATTGTCTATAATAACAATAATAATTTTTTTTTCAGATACCTCCACTACTTTAAGTCAAGCGCAAAACTGGAGATTCACAGTCAGGATTGTGGGAAATTGAACGATTGTGCGATAAGGCTACCGAACGAGGACGACAAGTGGTTGAGCTTCCGCAACCACTGCAGGAAGGAGTGTGTCCCGTTCATAGTCTACGCCAATCTTGAGTGCACATTGGAAAAGATGAATAGTGATTCACAATCTGCTACGCACATGTACCAACATCACAACGTCTTCAGTATCGGGTATTACGTGCACTGCTCCTACGACAGCTCGCTGTCAGACTACCGATTTCGCCGTGACAAAGACTGTATAGCGTCGTTCGCGGAAGAATTGAAAAATCTAGCGCATAGTGTACAGTCGACAACTTTAGCTAATGGCGGATTTCACGCGCGACTGGGAAAAATTTAATAGCGCCTCGCATTGTCACGTATGCGAGAAACCAGTTTACACCAGACGATACGCGGGTATGCGATCACTGCCACCGGACGACACAGAGGCCCCGCGCACTCAAATTGCAATCTAAATTATAAGGATTCGCATTGTATACCCGTAGTTTTCCATAATTTATCTGGCTACGACGCTCATTTCATTATCAAGGAAATTGCCACCACGTACGAAGGACGCGTTGATCTTTTACCGATAACTAAAGAAAAATACATCTTATTCACCAAACATGTTGATAGTACCAAAATCAATCAAAAGAATTGCATACAATTTCGCTTCATAGATTCATATAGATTTCTCGCTTCTAGTTTAGATAAATTGGCATCTTTTCTCAACAATGATAAGCTGCGGGTACTGCGACGCGAATTTTCCGATTTATCGGAAGAAGATTTTAATCTTTTGACGCGAAAGGGCGTCTTTCCGTACGAGTACATTGACTGCAGTGAAAAATTGAACGAATTGTGCTTGCCGCCTCGCGAGTCATTCTACAGTTCATTGACAGACAACACGGTATCTGAGAGTGATTATGCGCACGCCGTCAACGTGTGGCAGCGGTTCTCCATCCAAACGCTCGGTGAATATAGCGATCTGTATCTAAAAATGGATGTATTGTTGTTGGCCGACGTCTTTGAAAATTTCCGCGACAGTTGCGTCGCGAGTTACGGGCTCGACCCTGCGTACTATTACACTTTACCGGGCTTCACATGGGAAGCTATGTTGAAGCATACAGATGTAAAATTTGAACTGCTCACAAACATTGACATTGTGATGTTTGTCGAGCGCAGAATACGCGGTGGTCTAAGCCAATGCTCAAATAGGTACGCGCGAGCCAACAACAAATACCGTCGTACGATCCATTGAAACCGTCATCGTACTTGATGTACTATGACGTCAACAACCTCTACGGCTGAGCAATGTGTCAACCACTGCCTTACGTCGATTTTCGATAGGTCAATGACGTGCACAATTTCAACTTTACGACCATCGCGTTAGATTCACCGACAGACTATATTCTCGAAATAGACTTGGAGTACCCTCAACATCTCCACGCTCACACTGACCTACCGTTCTGTCCGACGCGCGAGAAACCACCCGGCAAGCGCGAGGACAAGCTCCTCGCAACATTATGCGATAAGCAACGTTACGTCATCCAGTATCGCAACCTACAGCAGTGTACTCGTCACGGTCTCCGTATCGCAAAGGTTCACCGTATACTACAATTCGCGCAAGCTCCATGGCTTCGCGATTATACAGAATTAAACACCAAATTTAGAACATTGGCGAGGAATGATTTTGGGAAAAATTTATATAAACTGATGAATGACGCGGTATTTGGCAAAACCATGGAGAATGTGCGCGATCGCGTGGACGTGAAATTATTAACTAAATGGGAAGGTAGATACGGTGCGGAGGCAATGATCACCAAACCAAACTTTCACAGTCGTAGCGTCCTTTCGGAGAATCTGGTCGCGATAGAACTGCGTAAGCTCGAGGTGAAGTTCGACAAACCGATATACGTGGATATGTGCATCCTCGATATATCTAAAACGTGTTTGTACGAATTTCACCACGAGTACATGGCACCGCTGTTTCGCGATAAATGCAAAATTATGTATACCGATACTGACAGTCTCATATACTATGTGGAATGTGATGACGTTTACGATATCACAACGAAACGCGACATCAATAGATTTGACACTAGTGATTACTCTATCGATAACGCGTACGATATTTCACTCGCTAATAAAAAAGTTCCAAGCCTAATGAAAGATGAGAACAACGGTGCCATCATGACTGATTTCGTCGGGCTTAGAGCGAAAATGTACGCTTTACGTGTGCAAGAAAAGAAAGATACGAAAAAGGCAAAGGGTGTCAAGAGCAGCGTTGTGGCAAAATCCATAACGTTTGAGGATTACACACGCTGCTTGAACGACGCAATCGAAATGACGCGCAGACAGTCGTGCATTAGATCAAAATTGCATGAGGTGTACACGATATCAGAAACGAAAATTGCTCTCAGTCCGCACGATGGTAAGCGGTATACTATAGTATCGTATCAGGTTCCACCAACACGCTGCCATGGGGACATTACCGGTGTAAATAAAACTCATTTCGCATATGTATGAAATGTATAATATGTATAATATGTATAAAATGTATAATACGTATATGTATAATTTGTATAATATGTATGAAGTGTATAATATGTATAAAATGTGTGGATATGTAAAATAGGTTGTGACGTGACGTTTTTCACCGTCCGTCACAAGGATCGTTCGACCTAGCCGACGTAGCGCGTCAAATTTGTCCTGTGTCCTCCCGATGCGGAGGGCTTGCCGACGCTTGTTGCGATTTTCGGGCGAGAATTTGGAGATTTTGTCGTCGCGTTTCGCGTAACATTACTATTTCTTTTTGTAAATTTGTCTAAGAATTTTTAGTATCGGCGGCTGCGGTAGGTAATTTAATGTGCGACACATTCCACCACCTCAAGGAGGCGGCCAAGAAGAAGATAGAAGACCAGACTGGAGGTCCGAGGCCACCCAGAGGAGGGGGTAGCGCACAGGTGATACCGTTCCATACTGTCAAATTAGCGCCCTGAGCAAAACGTGTTTAAAACGTGTTTTCCTGAAGCCGAATTCTGTACAGGCGACTATGACGCGGGAGCGACAAAGGCGGCGTGAGGGGATGGCTACCCTCTGTCACAGAACGAGCGAGGGACCCCGCTGTTGG
>NW_017256178.1:10516-11079 GCF_001594055.1 Mycetomoellerius zeteki
ATACGTCACTGGATTAGTTTGTTGCACTTTGATGATTTTAAAGACCTCCGTAGTCCAATTCGGCGTGTATCCTTTCTCAAAGATTGTCTTGAATTTGCTCACGCGAACCGAGTCACCCACTTTGAATCGCGCGGGTGCGGCAATCTTTACATGATTGTACACCATGGTTAAGAGTCTGTCGGCGATTGCACGGGTAACATTGATGGGTCACATACCGATAGTTCGATACTTTTGCGCGTTATAATCTGACACGAGGCGTGGTAGCATGTCGATCCATTTATAATTTCCATTGTGCGTAAATTGTTTCCACATATCATTCTTCAACGTACGAGTGAACCGCTCAACGACCGATGCCTTCATTACAGAATATGTAGAGTAATGATTGACGTTGTATTTCTTCAAGAGTTTCTGCACATTCGAGTTATAAAATTCCTTTCCTCTGTCGGTCTGCAAATTTTTCGGATATCTTCCATCGTCTCGAATTATCTTTGCAATCGCTTTTGTCACCTCGTCCCAGCTCTTGGCTTTGAGTGATACGGCCCACGCGTGCTTACTCAGCACAT